>NW_027488595.1:0-300000 GCF_050948215.1 Halictus rubicundus | reverse complement strand
TATCCTATCCTCTATAATATCGTATCCTTTATCCTATACTATTCTCAATCCTATCCACTCCTTTATACTATAAAATCCTCTATCGTATCCTTTATCCTATCCAATCCCCTATCCTATCCTCTATCCGATCCTATCCTCTATCCTATCCTATCCTCTATCCTATCTAAACCCCTATCCTATCCTATCCTCTATCCTATCCTATCCTATCTATTATTGTATCCTCTATAATATCGTATCCTCCATCCTATCCTATCCTCTTTCCTATCCTATCCTCAATCCTATCGTATCCTCTATAATATCGTATCCTCTATCCTATCCTATCCTCTATCCAATAATATCATCTATCCTATCCTATTCTCTATCCTACCCTATCCTCCATCCTATCCTATCCTCTATCGTCGCCTATCCTCTATCCTATCCCATCCTCTATCCTCTCCTTTCTCCTATCCTATCCCATCCTCTATCCTATCCTCTACCCTATCCTATTCTCTATCCTGTCCAATATCCTATCCTATCCTCTATCCTATCCTCTACCCTATCCTATTCTCTATCCTGTCCAATATCCTATCCTATCCTCTATCCTATCCTATCCTCTATCCGATCCCATCCTCTATCTTATCCTATCCTCTACCCTATCCTATTCTCTATCGTATCCTATCCTCTATCCTATCCAATCCAATATCCTATCCCCTATCGTCTCCTATCCTCTATCGTCTCCTATCCTCTATTCTATCCAATCCCCTATCCTATCCTCTATCCTGTCCTATTCTCCATTCTATCCTCTATCCTATCCTATCCTCTATCCTATCCAATCCCCTATCCTATCCTCTATCCGATCCTATCCTCTATCCTATCCTATCCTCTATCCTATCTAAACCCCTATCCTATCCTATCCTCTATCCTATCCTATCCTATCTATTATTGTATCCTCTATAATATCGTATCCTCCATCCTATCCTATCCTCTTTCCTATCCTATCCTCAATCCTATCGTATCCGCTATAATATCGTATCCTCTATCCTATCCTATCCTCTATCCTATAATATCATCTATCCTATCCTATTCTCTATCCTACCCTATCCTCCATCCTATCCTATCCTCTATCGTCTCCTATCCTCTATCCTATCCCATCCTCTATCCTATCCTTTCTCCTATCCTATCCTATATCATATCCTATCGACTATCGTTTGCTATATCCTATCCTATCTACTATCCTATCCTATCCTCAATCCTATCCTATCCTCTATCGTCTGCTCTATCCTATCCTATCCACCATCCTATCGTATCCTCTACCCTATCCTATCCTCTGTCGTCTCCTATCCTCTATTCTATCCAATCCCCTATCCTATCCTCTATACTATACTATCCTCTATCCTGTCCTATTCTCCATTCTATCCTCTATCCTATCCTATCCTCTATCCTATCCTATCCTCTATCCTATCCACTATCGTCTCCTATCCTCTATCCTATCCTGTATCCTATCCTATTCTCTATCCTGTCCTCTATCCTATCCTATCCTATATCATATCCTATCCTCTATCCTATCCAATCCTCTATCCTATCCGATCCTCTATCCTATCCTATCCTCTATAATATCGTATCCTCCATCATATTGTACCCTCTATCCAATAATATCATCTATCCTATCCTATTCACTATCTTATCCAATCCTCTATCCTATCCTATCCTCTATCCTGTCCTATTCTCCATTCTATCCTCTATCCTATCCTATCCTCTATCCTACCCAATCCCCTATCCTATCCAATCCCCTATCCTATTCTCTATCGTATCACATCCTCTATAATATCGTATCCTCTATCATATTCTATCCTCTATCCTATAATATCCTCAATCGTGTCCTATCCTCTATCGTCTCCTATCCTCTATCCTATCCCATCCTCTATCCTATTCTTTCTCCTATCCTATCCTCAATCCTATCCTATCCTCTATCGTCTGCTCTATCCTATCCTATCCACCATCCTATCCTATCCTCTACCCTATCCTATCCTCTATCCTATCCAATCCCCTATCCTATCCTCTATCCTATCCTATCCCATCCTATATCCTATCGTATACTCTATCCTATCCTATCCTCTATCCTATCCTCTACCCTATCCTATTCTCTATCCTGTCCAATATCCTATCCTATCCTCTATCCTATCCTATCCTCTATCCGATCACATCCTCTATCTTATCCTATCCTCTATAATATCGTATCCTCTATCCTATCCTATCCTCTATCCTATAATATCAGCTATCCTGTCCTATTCTCAATCCTATCCTATCCTCTATCCTATCCTATCCTCTATCGTCTCCTATCCTCTATTCTATCCAATCCCCTATCCTATCCTCTATACTATACTATCTTCTATCCTGTCCTATTCTCCATTCTATCCTCTATCCTATCCTATCCTCTATCCTATCCAATCCCCTATCCTATCCAACCCCCTATCCTATTCTCTATCGTATCCCATCCTCTATAATATCGTATCCTCTGTCATATTCTATCCTCTATCCTATAATATCCTCAATCGTATCCTATCCTCTATCCTATCCGATCCTCTACCCTATCCTATCCTCTACCCTATCCTATTCTCTATCCTATCCTATCCTCTATCCTATCCAATCCAATATCCTATCCCCTATCGTCTCCTATCCTCTATCCTATCCTCTAGCCTATCCTATTCTCTATCCTATCCTCTATCGTATCCTATCATCTATCCTATCCTATCCTCTATCCTATCCAATCCTCTATCCTATCCAATCCTCTATCCAATTCTCTATCCGATCCTGTCGTCTATCCTATCCTATCCTCTATAATATCGTATCCTTTATCCTATACTATTCTCAATCCTATCCACTCCTTTATACTATAAAATCCTCTATCGTATCCTTTATCCTATCCAATCCCCTATCCTATCCTCTATCCGATCCTATCCTCTATCCTATCCTATCCTCTATCCTATCTAAACCCCTATCCTATCCTATCCTCTATCCTATCCTATCCTATCTATTATTGTATCCTCTATAATATCGTATCCTCCATCCTATCCTATCCTCTTTCCTATCCTATCCTCAATCCTATCGTATCCTCTATAATATCGTATCCTCTATCCTATCCTATCCTCTATCCAATAATATCATCTATCCTATCCTATTCTCTATCCTACCCTATCCTCCATCCTATCCTATCCTCTATCGTCGCCTATCCTCTATCCTATCCCATCCTCTATCCTCTCCTTTCTCCTATCCTATCCCATCCTCTATCCTATCCTCTACCCTATCCTATTCTCTATCCTGTCCAATATCCTATCCTATCCTCTATCCTATCCTCTACCCTATCCTATTCTCTATCCTGTCCAATATCCTATCCTATCCTCTATCCTATCCTATCCTCTATCCGATCCCATCCTCTATCTTATCCTATCCTCTACCCTATCCTATTCTCTATCGTATCCTATCCTCTATCCTATCCAATCCAATATCCTATCCCCTATCGTCTCCTATCCTCTATCGTCTCCTATCCTCTATTCTATCCAATCCCCTATCCTATCCTCTATCCTGTCCTATTCTCCATTCTATCCTCTATCCTATCCTATCCTCTATCCTATCCAATCCCCTATCCTATCCTCTATCCGATCCTATCCTCTATCCTATCCTATCCTCTATCCTATCTAAACCCCTATCCTATCCTATCCTCTATCCTATCCTATCCTATCTATTATTGTATCCTCTATAATATCGTATCCTCCATCCTATCCTATCCTCTTTCCTATCCTATCCTCAATCCTATCGTATCCGCTATAATATCGTATCCTCTATCCTATCCTATCCTCTATCCTATAATATCATCTATCCTATCCTATTCTCTATCCTACCCTATCCTCCATCCTATCCTATCCTCTATCGTCTCCTATCCTCTATCCTATCCCATCCTCTATCCTATCCTTTCTCCTATCCTATCCTATATCATATCCTATCGACTATCGTTTGCTATATCCTATCCTATCTACTATCCTATCCTATCCTCAATCCTATCCTATCCTCTATCGTCTGCTCTATCCTATCCTATCCACCATCCTATCGTATCCTCTACCCTATCCTATCCTCTGTCGTCTCCTATCCTCTATTCTATCCAATCCCCTATCCTATCCTCTATACTATACTATCCTCTATCCTGTCCTATTCTCCATTCTATCCTCTATCCTATCCTATCCTCTATCCTATCCTCTACCCTATCCTATTCTCTATCCTGTCCAATATCATATCCTATCCTCTATCCTATCCTATCCTCTATCCTATCCTATCCTCTATCCTATCCTATCCTCTATCCTATCCTATCCTCTATCCTATCCTATCCTCTATCCTATCCTATCGTCTATCCTATCCAATGCCCTATCCTATTCTCTATCCGATCCTATCGTCTATCCTATCCTATCCTCTAACCTATCCAATCCCCTATCCTATCCTCTATCCTATCCTATCCTCTATCCTATCTAAACCCCTATCCTATCCTATCCTCTATCCTATCCTATCCTATCTATTATTGTATCCTCTATAATATCGTATTCTCCATCCTATCCTATCCTCTTTCCTATCCTATCCTCAATCCTATCGTATCCGCTATAATATCGTATCCTCTATCCTATCCTATCCTCTATCCTATAATATCATCTATCCTATCCTATTCTCTATCCTACCCTATCCTCCATCCTATCCTATCCTCTATCGTCTCCTATCCTCTATCCTATCCCATCCTCTATCCTATCCTTTCTCCTATCCTATCCTATATCATATCCTATCGACTATCGTCTGCTATATCCTATCCTATCTACTATCCTATCCTATCCTCAATCCTATCCTATCCTCTATCGTCTGCTCTATCCTATCCTATCCACCATCCTATCCTATCCTCTACCCTATCCTATCCTCTGTCGTCTCCTATCCTCTATTCTATCCAATCCCCTATCCTATCCTCTATACTATACTATCCTCTATCCTGTCCTATTCTCCATTCTATCCTCTATCCTATCCTATCCTCTATCCTATCCTCTACCCTATCCTATTCTCTATCCTGTCCAATATCCTATCCTATCCTCTATCCTATCCTATCCTCTATCCTATCCTATCCTCTATCCTATCCTATCCTCTATCCTATCCTATCCTCTATCCTATCCTATCCTCTATCCTATCCTATCATCTATCCTATCCAATGCCCTATCCTATTCTCTATCCGATCCTATCGTCTATCCTATCCTATCCTCTAACCTATCCAATCCTCTATCCTATAATATCATCTATCCTATCCTATTCTCTATCCTATCCTATCCTCTATCCAATCCTATCCTCTATCGTCTCCTATCCTCTATCGTCTCCTATCCTCTATCCTATCCTCTACCCTATCCTATTCTCTACCCTGTCATCTATCCAATCCTATCCTCTATCCTATCCTATCCTCTATCCGATGCCATCCTCGATCTTATCCTATCCTCTATAATATCGTATCCTCTATCCTATCCTATCCTCTATCCTATAATATCATCTATCCTATCCTATTCTCTATCCTACCCTATCCTCCATCCTATCCTATCCTCTATCGTCTCCTATCCTCTATCCTATCCCATCCTCTATCCTATCCTTTCTCCTATCCTATCCTATATCATATCCTATCGACTATCGTCTGCTATATCCTATCCTATCTACTATCCTATCCTATCCTCAATCCTATCCTATCCTCTATCGTCTGCTCTATCCTATCCTATCCACCATCCTATCCTATCCTCTACCCTATCCTATCCTCTGTCGTCTCCTATCCTCTATTCTATCCAATCCCCTATCCTATCCTCTATACTATACTATCCTCTATCCTGTCCTATTCTCCATTCTATCCTCTATCCTATCCTATCCTCTATCCTATCCTCTACCCTATCCTATTCTCTATCCTGTCCAATATCCTATCCTATCCTCTATCCTATCCTATCCTCTATCCGATGCCATCCTCTATCTTATCCTATCCTCTATAATATCGTATCCTCTATCCTATCCTATCCTCTATCCTATAATATCAGCTATCCTGTCCTATTCTCTATCCTATCCTATTCTCTATCCTATCCTATCCTCTATCCTATCCTATCCTCTATCCTATCCTATCCTCTATCCGATCCAATCCCCTATCCTATCATCTATAATATCGTATCCTCTATCATATTCTATCCTCTATACAATATTAACATCTATCCTATCCTATTCACTATCCTATCGTATCCTCTTTCCTATCCTATCATCTATCCTATCCTATCCTCTATTATATCCTATCCTCTATCCTATCCTATCCTCTATCGTCTGCTCTATCCTATCCTATCCACTATCCTATCGTATCCTCTTTCCTATCCTATCATCTATCCTATCCTATCCTCTATTATATCCTATCCTCTATCCTATCCTATCCTCTATCGTCTGCTCTATCCTATCCTATCCACTATACTATCCTATCCTCTATCCTATCCTATACCCTATGCTATCCTATCATCTATCCTATCCTATCCTCTATCCTATCCAATGCTCTATCCTATTCTCTATCCGATCCTATCGTCTATCCTATCCTATCCTCTATCCTATCCAATCCTCTATCCTATCCTGTATCCTATCCTATCCCATCCAATATCCTATCCTATCCTCTATCCTATCCTATCCCATCCAATATCCTATCCTATTCTCTATCCTATTCTATACTCTATCCTATCCTATGGTCTATAATATCGTATCCTCTATCCTATCCAATCCACCATCCTATCCTCTAGCCTATCCTATTCTCCATCCTATCCTCTATCGTCTCCTACACTCTATCCTATCGCATTTTCTATCCTATCCTATCCTATCCTCTATCCTATCCTATCCTCTATCCTATCCTATCCTCTATCCTATCCTATCCGCTATCCTATCCTATCCTCTATCCTATACTATTCTCTAACCTATCCTATCCTCTATCCTATCCTATCCTCTATCCTATCCTATCCTCTATCCTATCCTATCCTCTATCCTATCCTATCCTCTATCCTATCCACTATCGTCTCCTATCCTCTATCCTAACCTCTAGCCTATCCTTTTCTCTATCCTATTCTCTATCCTATCCTATCCTCTATCCTATCCTATCCTCTATCCTATCCTATCCTCTATCCTATCCTCTATCCTATCCTATCCCATCCAATATCCTATCCTATCCTCTATCCTATTCTATACTCTATCCTATCCTATGGTCTATAATATCGTATCCTCTATCCTATCCAATCCACCATCCTATCCTCTAGCCTATCCTATTCTCCATCCTATCCTCTATCGTCTCCTACACTCTATCCTATCGCATTTTCTATCCTATCCTATCCTATCCTCTATCCTATCCTATCCTCTATCCTATCCTATCCTCTATCCTATCCTATCCGCTATCCTATCCTATCCTCTATCCTATACTATTCTCTAACCTATCCTATCCTCTATCCTATCCTATCCTTTATCCTATCCTATCCTCTATCCTATCCTATCCTCTATCCTATCCTATCCTCTATCCTATCCACTATCGTCTCCTATCCTCTATCCTATCGTCTAGCCTATCCTTTTCTCTATCCTATTCTCTATCCTATCCTATCCTCTATCCTATCCTATCCTCTATCCTATCCTATCCTCTATCCTATCCAATCCGCTATCCTATTCTCTATCGGATCCTATCGTCTATCCTATCCTATCCTCTATAATATCGTATCCTTTATCCTATCCTATCCTCTATCCGATCCAATCCCCTATCCTATCATCTATAATATCGTATCCTCTATCATATTCTATCCGCTATACAATATTAACATCTATCCTATCCTATTCACTATCCTATCGTATCCCCTTTCCTATCCTATCATCTATCCTATCCTATCCTCTATTATATCCTATCCTCTATACTATCCTATCCTCTATCGTCTGCTCTATCCTATCCTATCCACTATACTATCCTATCCTCTATCCTATCCTATACCCTATACTATCCTATCCTCTATCCTATCCTATCCTCTATCCTATCCAATGCCCTATCCTATTCTCTATCCGATCCTATCGTCTATCCTATCCTATCCTCTATCCTATCCTATCCTCTATCCGATCCCATCCTCTATCTTATCCTATCCTCTATAATATCGTATCCTCTATCCTATCCTATCCTCTATCCTATAATATCAGCTATCCTGTCCTATTCTCAATCCTATCCTATCCTCTATCCTATCCTATCCTCTATCGTCTCCTATCCTCTATTCTATCCAATCCCCTATCCTATCCTCTATACTATACTATCCTCTATCCTGTCCTATTCTCCATTCTATCCTCTATCCTATCCTATCCTCTATCCTATCCAATCCCCTATCCTATCCAATCCCCTATCCTATTCTCTATCGTATCCCATCCTCTATAATATCGTATCCTCTATCATATTCTATCCTCTATCCTATAATATCCTCAATCGTATCCTATCCTCGATCCTATCCGATCCTCTACCCTATCCTATCCTCTACCCTATCCTATTCTCTATCCTATCCTATCCTCTATCCTATCCAATCCAATATCCTATCCCCTATCGTCTCCTATCCTCTATCCTATCCTCTAGCCTATCCTATTCTCTATCCTATCCTCTATCGTATCCTATCATTTATCCTATCCTATCCTCTATCCTATCCTATCCTCTATCCTATCCAATCCCCTAACCTATCCTCTATCCGATCCTATCCTCTATCCTATCCTATCCTCTATCCTATCTAAACCCCTATCCTATCCTATCCTCTATCCTATCCTATCCTATCTATTATTGTATCCTCTATAATATCGTATCCTCCATCCTATCCTATCCTCTTTCCTATCCTATCCTCAATCCTATCGTATCCTCTATAATATCGTATCCTCTATCCTATCCTATCCTATCCTCTATCCTATAATATCATCTATCCTATCCTATTCTCTATCCTACCCTATCCTCCATCCTATCCTATCCTCTATCGTCTCCTATCCTCTATCCCATCCCATCCTCTATCCTATCCTTTCTCCTATCCTATCCTATATCCTATCCTATCGACTATCGTCTGCTATATCCTATCCTATCTACTATCCTATCCTATCCTCAATCCTATCCTATCCTCTATCGTCTGCTCTATCCTATCCTATCAACCATCCTATACTATCCTCTACCCTGTCCTATCCTCTATCCTATCCAATGCCCTATCCTATTCTCTATCCGATCCTATCGTCTATCCTATCCTATCCTCTATCCTATCCTATCCTCGATCCGATCCCATCCTCTATCTTATCCTATCCTCTATAATATCGTATCCTCTATCCTATCCTATCCTCTATCCTATAATATCAGCTATCCTGTCCTATTCTCTATCCTATCCTATCCTCGATCCTATCCTATCCTCTATCGTCTCCTATCCTCTATTCTATCCAATCCCCTATCCTATTCTCCATTCTATCCTCTATCCTATCCTATCCTCTATCCTATCCAATCCCCTATCCTATCCAATCCCCTATCCTATTCTCTATCGTATCCTCTCCTCTATCCTATCCTATCCTCTATCCTATCCTATCCCCTATCCTATCCTCTCCTCTATCCTATCCTATCCTCTATCCTATCCTATCCTCTATCCGATCCAATCCTCTATCCTATCCTATCCTCCATAATATAGTATCCTCTATCCTATCCTATCCACTATCCTATCCTACCCTCAATCCTATCCTATCCTCTATCCTATCCTATCCTCTCTTCTACACTATCCTGTATCCTATCCTATTCCCTATCCGATCCTGTCCTCTATCCTAGCCTATCATCTATACTATCCTATCCTCTATCCTATCCTATCCTCTATCCTATCCTATCCTCTATCCTATCCTATTGTCTATCCTATCGTATCCTCAATCCTATCATATCCTCCATCCTATCCTATTCTCTATCCTATCATATCCTTTACCCTACCCTTTCCTCTCTCCTATCCTATCCTCAATCCTATCCTATCCTCTATCCTATCCTATCCACTATCCTATCCTACCCTCAATCCTATCCTATCCTCTATCCTATCCTATCCTCTCTTCTACACTATCCTGTATCCTATCCTATTCCCTATCCGATCCTATCCTCTATCCTAGCCTATCATCTATACTATCCTATCCTCTATCCTATCCTATCCCCTATCCTATCCTATCCTCTATCCTATCCTATCCTCTATCCTATCCTATCCTCTATCCTATCCTATCCTCGATCCTACCATATCCTCTATCCAATCCTATTCTCTATCCTATCCTATCCTCTATCCTATCCTATTCTCTAACCTATCCTATCCTCTATCCTATCCTATCCTCTATCCTATCCTATCCTCTATCCTATCCTATACTCTATCCTATCCAATCCTCTATCCTATCCTCTATCGTCTCCCATCCTCTATCCTATCCTCTAGCCTATCCTATTCTCTATCCTATCCTATCCTCTATCCTATCCTATCCTCTATCCTATCCAATCCCCTATCCTATCCTATCCTTTATCCTATCCAATCCCCTATCCTATGCTCTATCCGATCCTATCCTCTATAATATCGTATCCTCCATCCTATCCTATGCTCTATCCTATCCTATCCCCTATCCTATCCTATCCTCTATCCTATCCTATCCTCTATCCTATCCTATCCTCTATCCTATCCTATCCTCTATCCTATCCTATCCTCTATCCTATCCTATCCTCTATCCTATCCTATCCTCTATCCTATCCTATCCTCTATCCTATCCAATGCCCTATCCTATTCTCTATCCGATCCTATCGTCTATCCTATCCTATCCTCTATCCTATCCAATCCTCTATCGTCTCCTATTCTCTATCCTATCCAATCTCCTATCCTATTCTCTATCCTATCCTATCCTCTATCCAATCCTATCCTCTATCGTCTCCTATCCTCTATCGTCTCCTATCCTCAATCCTATCCTATCCTCTATCCTATCCTATCCTCTATCCTATCCTATCCTCTATCCTATCCTATCCTCCATCCTATCCTATTCCCTATCCGATCCTATCCTCTATCCTAGCCTATCATCTATACTATCCTATCCTCTATCCTATCCTATCCTCTATCCTATCCTATCCTCTATCCTATCCTATTGTCTATCCTATCCTATCCTCTATCCTATCGTATCCTCGATCCTACCATATCCTCTATCCAATCCTATTCTCTATCCTATCCTATCCTCTATCCTATCCTATTCTCTAACCTATCCTATCCTCTATCCTATCCTATCCTCTATCCTATCCTATCCTCTATCCTATCCTCTATCGTCTCCCATCCTCTATCCTATCCTCTAGCCTATCCTATTCTCTATTCTATCCTATCCTCTATCCTATCCTATCCTCTATCCTATCAAATCCCCTATCCTATCCTATCCTCTATCCTATCCTATCCTCTATCCTATCCTATCCTCTATCCTATCCTATCCTCTATCCTATCCTATCCTCTATCCTATCCTATTCTCTATCCTATCCTATCCTCTATCCTATCCTATCCTCTATCCTATCCTATCCTCTATCCTATCCTATCCTCTATCCTATCCTATCCTCTATCCTATCCTATCCTCTATCCTATCCAATGCCCTATCCTATTCTCTATCCGATCCTATCGTCTATCCTATCCTATCCTCTATCCTATCCTATCCTCTATCCTATCCTATCCTCTATCCTATCCAATGCCCTATCCTATTCTCTATCCGATCCTATCGTCTATCCTATCCTATCCTCTATCCTATCCTATCCTCTATCCTATCCTATCCTCTATCCTATCCTATCCTCTATCCTACCCTATCCTCTATCCTATCCTCAATCGTCTCCCATCCTCTATCCTATCCTCTAGCCTATCCTATTCTCTATTCTATCCTATCCTCTATCCTATCCTATCCTCTATCCTATCAAATCCCCTATCCTATCCTATCCTCTATCCTATCCTATCCTCTATCCTATCCTATCCTCTATCCTATCCTATCCTCTATCCTATCCTATCCTCTATCCTATCCTATTCTCTATCCTATCCTATCCTCTATCCTATCCTATCCTCTATCCTATCCTATCCTCTATCCTATCCTATCCTCTATCCTATCCTATCCTCTATCCTATCCTATCCTCTATCCTATCCAATGCCCTATCCTATTCTCTATCCGATCCTATCGTCTATCCTATCCTATCCTCTATCCTATCCTATCCTCTATCCTATCCTATCCTCTATCCTATCCAATGCCCTATCCTATTCTCTATCCGATCCTATCGTCTATCCTATCCTATCCTCTATCCTATCCTATCCTCTATCCTATCCTATCCTCTATCCTATCCTATCCTCTATCCTATCCTATCCTCTATCCTATCCTATCCTCTATCCTATCCTATCCTCTATCCTATCCTATCCTCTATCCTATCCTATCCTCTATCCTATCCAATGCCCTATCCTATTCTCTATCCGATCCTATCGTCTATCCTATCCTATCCTCTATCCTATCCAATCCTCTATCGTCTCCTATTCTCTATCCTATCCAATCTCCTATCCTATTCTCTATCCTATCCTATCCTCTATCCAATCCTATCCTCTATCGTCTCTTATCCTCTATCGTCTCCTATCCTCTATCCTATCCTCTACCCTATCTTATTCTCTATCCTCTCATCTATCCAATCCTATCCTCTATCCTATCCTATCCTCTATCCGATCCCATCCTCTATCTTATCCTATCCTCTATAATATCGTATCCTCTATCCTATCCTATCCTCTATCCTATAATATCAGCTATCCTGTCATATTCTCTATCCTATCCTATCCTCTATCGTCTCCTATCCTCTATCCTATCCTCTAGCCTATCCTATTCTCTATCCTATTCTCTATCCTATCCTATCCTCTATCCTATCCTATCCTCTATCCTACCCTATCCTCTATCCTATCCTATCCTCTATCCTATCCTATCCTCTATCCTATCCTATCCTCTATCCTATCCAATGCCCTATCCTATTCTCTATCCGATCCTATCGTCTATCCTATCCTATCCTCTATCCTATCCCATCCTCTATCGTCTCCTATTCTCTATCCTATCCAATCTCCTATCCTATGCTCTATCCGATACTATCCTCTATAATATCCTATCCTCTATCCTATCCTATCCTCTATCCTATCCAATGCCCTATCCTATTCTCTATCCGATCCTATCGTCTATACTATCCTATCCTCTATCCTATCCCATCCTCTATCGTCTCCTATTCTCTATCCTATCCAATCTCCTATCCTATTCTCTATCCTATCCTATCCTCTATCCAATCCTATCCTCTATCGTCTCTTATCCTCTATCGTCTCCTATCCTCTATCCTATCCTCTACCCTATCTTATTGTCTATCCTCTCATCTATCCAATCCTATCCTCTATCCTATCCTATCCTCTATCTTATCCTATCCTCTATAATATCGTATCCTCTATCCTATCCTATCCTCTATCCTATAATATCAGCTATCCTGTCATATTCTCTATCCTATCCTATCCTCTATCCTATCCTATCCTCTATCCTATCCTATCCTCTATCCTATCCTATCCTCTATCCTATCCTATCCTCTATCCTATCCTATTCTCTATCCTATCCTATCCTCTATCCTATCCTATCCTCTATCCTATCCTATCCTCTATCCTATCCTATCCTCTATCCTATCCTATCCTCTATCCTATCCTATCCTCTATCCTATACAATGCACTATCCTATTCTCTATCCGATCCTATCGTCTATCCTATCCTATCCACTATCCTATCCTATCCTCTATCCTATCCTATCCTCTATCCTATCAAATCCCCTATCCTATCCTATCCTCTATCCTATCCTATCCTCTATCCTATCCTATCCTCTATCCTATCCTATCCTCTATCCTATCCTATCCTCTATCCTATCCTATCCTCTATCCGATCCAATCCCCTATCCTATCATCTATAATATCGTATCCTCTATCATATTCTATCCTCTATACAATATTAACATCTATCCTATCCTATTCACTATCCTATCGTATCCTCTTTCCTATCCTATCATCTATCCTATCCTATCCTCTATTATATCCTATCCTCTATCCTATCCTATCCTCTATCGTCTGCTCTATCCTATCCTATCCACTATACTATCCTATCCTCTATCCTATCCTATACCCTATGCTATCCTATCCTCTATCCTATCCTATCCTCTATCATATCCAATGCCCTATCCTATACTCTATCCGATCCTATCGTCTATCCTATCCTATCCTCTATCCTATCCTATCCTCTATCCTATCAAATCCCCTATCCTATCCTATCCTCTATCCTATCCTATCCTCTATCCTATCCTATCCTCTATCCTATCCTATCGTCTATCCTATCCTATCCTCTATCCTATCCTATCCTCTATCCTATCAAATCCCCTATCCTATCCTATCCTCTATCCTATCCTATCCTCTATCCTATCCTATCCTCTATCCTATCCTATCCTCTATCCTATCCTATCCTCCATCCTATCCTATTCTCTATCCTATCATATCCTTTACCCTACCCTTTTCTCTCTCCTATCCTATCCTCAATCCTATCCTATCCTCTATCCTATCCTATCCACTATCCTATCCTACCCTCAATCCTATCCTATCCTCTATCCTATCCTATCCTCTATCCTATCCTATCCTCTATCCTATCCTATCCTCTATCCTATCCTATCCTCCATCCTATCCTATTCCCTATCCGATCCTATCCTCTATCCTAGCCTATCATCTATACTATCCTATCCTCTATCCTATCCTATCCTCTATCCTATCCTATCCTCTATCCTATCCTATTGTCTATCCTATCCTATCATCTATCCTATCGTATCCTCGATCCTACCATATCCTCTATCCAATCCTATTCTCTATCCTATCCTATCCTCTATCCTATCCTATTCTCTAACCCATCCTATCCTCTATCCTATCCTATCCTCTATCCTATCCTCTATCGTCTCCCATCCTCTATCCTATCCTCTAGCCTATCCTATTCTCTATCCTATCCTATCCTCTATCCTATCCTATCCTCTATCCTATCAAATCCCCTATCCTATCCTATCCTCTATCCTATCCTATCCTCTATCCTATCCTATCCTCTATCCTATCCTATCCTCTATCCTATCCTATCCTCTATCCTATCCTATCCTCTATCCTATCCAATCCCCTATCCTATCTTCTATCGTATCCTATTCTCTGTGCTATCCCCTATTGTATCCTATCCTCTATCCTATCCGATCCTCTATCCTATCCTATCCTCTATCATTCGTTTCCTCTTTCCTATAATATTATCTATCCTATTATATTATCTATCCTATCCTCTTCTCTATCGTATCCTATCCTCTATCCTATCCTATTCTCTATCCTATCTTCCATTCCATTCTATCCTCTATCGTATCCTATCCTCTATCCTATCCAATCCGATATCCTATTCTCTATCCTATCCTATCCTCTATCCTATCCTATCCTCTATCCTATCAAATCCCCTATCCTATCCTATCCTCTATCCTATCCTATCCTCTATCCTATCCTATCCTCTATCCTATCCTATCCTCTATCCTCTATCCTATCCTATCCTCTATCCTATCCTATCCTCCATCCTATCCTATTCTCTATCCTATCATATCCTTTACCCTACCCTTTTCTCTCTCCTATCCTATCCTCAATCCTATCCTATCCTCTATCCTATCCTATCCACTATCCTATCCTACCCTCAATCCTATCCTATCCTCTATCCTATCCTATCCTCTATCCTATCCTATCCTCTATCCTATCCTATCCTCTATCCTATCCTATCCTCCATCCTATCCTATTCCCTATCCGATCCTATCCTCTATCCTAGCCTATCATCTATACTATCCTATCCTCTATCCTATCCTATCCTCTATCCTATCCTATCCTCTATCCTATCCTATTGTCTATCCTATCCTATCCTCTATCCTATCGTATCCTCGATCCTACCATATCCTCTATCCAATCCTATTCTCTATCCTATCCTATCCTCTATCCTATCCTATTCTCTAACCTATCCTATCCTCTATCCTATCCTATCCTCTATCCTATCCTCTATCGTCTCCCATCCTCTATCCTATCCTCTAGCCTATCCTATTCTCTATCCTATCCTATCCTCTATCCTATCCTATCCTCTATCCTATCAAATCCCCTATCCTATCCTATCCTCTATCCTATCCTATCCTCTATCCTATCCTATCCTCTATCCTATCCTATCCTCTATCCTATCCTATCCTCTATCCTATCCTATCCTCTATCCTATCCAATCCCCTATCCTATCTTCTATCGTATCCTATTCTCTGTGCTATCCCCTATTGTATCCTATCCTCTATCCTATCCGATCCTCTATCCTATCCTATCCTCTATAATATCGTTTCCTCTATCATTCGTTTCCTCTTTCCTATAATATTATCTATCCTATTATATTATCTATCCTATCCTCTTCTCTATCGTATCCTATCCTCTATCCTATCCTATTCTCTATCCTATCTTCCATTCCATTCTATCCTCTATCGTATCCTATCCTCTATCCTATCCAATCCGATATCCTATTCTCTATCCTATCCTATCCTCTATCCTATCCTATCCTCTATCCTATCAAATCCCCTATCCTATCCTATCCTCTATCCTATCCTATCCTCTATCCTATCCTATCCTCTATCCTATCCTATCCTCTATCCTATCCTATCCTCTATCCTCTATCCTATCCTATCCTCTATCCTATCCTATCCTCCATCCTATCCTATTCTCTATCCTATCATATCCTTTACCCTACCCTTTTCTCTCTCCTATCCTATCCTCAATCCTATCCTATCCTCTATCCTATCCTATCCACTATCCTATCCTACCCTCAATCCTATCCTATCCTCTATCCTATCCTATCCTCTATCCTATCCTATCCTCTATCCTATCCTATCCTCTATCCTATCCTATCCTCCATCCTATCCTATTCCCTATCCGATCCTATCCTCTATCCTAGCCTATCATCTATACTATCCTATCCTCTATCCTATCCTATCCTCTATCCTATCCTATCCTCTATCCTATCCTATTGTCTATCCTATCCTATCCTCTATCCTATCGTATCCTCGATCCTACCATATCCTCTATCCAATCCTATTCTCTATCCTATCCTATCCTCTATCCTATCCTATTCTCTAACCTATCCTATCCTCTATCCTATCCTATCCTCTATCCTATCCTCTATCGTCTCCCATCCTCTATCCTATCCTCTAGCCTATCCTATTCTCTATCCTATCCTATCCTCTATCCTATCCTATCCTCTATCCTATCAAATCCCCTATCCTATCCTATCCTCTATCCTATCCTATCCTCTATCCTATCCTATCCTCTATCCTATCCTATCCTCTATCCTATCCTATCCTCTATCCTATCCTATCATCTATCCTATCCTATCCTCTATTACATCCTATCCTCTATCCTATCCTATCCTCTATCGTCTGCTCTATCCTATCCTATCCACTATACTATCCTATCCTCTATCCTATCCTATACCCTATGCTATCCTATCCTCTATCCTATCCTATCCTCTATCATATCCAATGCCCTATCCTATACTCTATCCGATCCTTTCGTCTATCCTATCCTATCCTCTATCCTATCCTATCCTCTATCCTATCAAATCCCCTATCCTATCCTATCCTCTATCCTATCCTATCCTCTATCCTATCCTATCCTCTATCCTATCCTATCGTCTATCCTATCCTATCCTCTATCCTATCCTATCCTCTATCCTATCAAATCCCCTATCCTATCCTATCCTCTATCCTATCCTATCCTCTATCCTATCCTATCCTCTATCCTATCCTATCCTCTATCCTATCCTATCCTCCATCCTATCCTATTCTCTATCCTATCATATCCTTTACCCTACCCTTTTCTCTCTCCTATCCTATCCTCAATCCTATCCTATCCTCTATCCTATCCTATCCACTATCCTATCCTACCCTCAATCCTATCCTATCCTCTATCCTATCCTATCCTCTATCCTATCCTATCCTCTATCCTATCCTATCCTCTATCCTATCCTATCCTCTATCCTATCCTATCCTCCATCCTATCCTATTCCCTATCCGATCCTATCCTCTATCCTAGCCTATCATCTATACTATCCTATCCTCTATCCTATCCTATCCTCTATCCTATCCTATCCTCTATCCTATCCTATTGTCTATCCTATCCTATCATCTATCCTATCGTATCCTCGATCCTACCATATCCTCTATCCAATCCTATTCTCTATCCTATCCTATCCTCTATCCTATCCTATTCTCTAACCCATCCTATCCTCTATCCTATCCTCTATCGTCTCCCATCCTCTATCCTATCCTCTAGCCTATCCTATTCTCTATCCTATCCTATCCTCTATCCTATCCTATCCTCTATCCTATCAAATCCCCTATCCTATCCTATCCTCTATCCTATCCTATCCTCTATCCTATCCTATCCTCTATCCTATCCTATCCTCTATCCTATCCTATCCTCTATCCTATCCTATCCTCTATCCTATCCTATCCTCTATCCTATCCAATCCCCTATCCTATCTTCTATCGTATCCTATTCTCTGTGCTATCCCCTATTGTATCCTATCCTCTATCCTATCCGATCCTCTATCCTATCCTATCCTCTATAATATCGTTTCCTCTATCATTCGTTTCCTCTTTCCTATAATATTATCTATCCTATTATATTATCTATCCTATCCTCTTCTCTATCGTATCCTATCCTCTATCCTATCCTATTCTCTATCCTATCTTCCATTCCATTCTATCCTCTATCGTATCCTATCCTCTATCCTATCCAATCCGATATCCTATTCTCTATCCTATCCTATCCTCTATCCTATCCTATCCTCTATCCTATCAAATCCCCTATCCTATCCTATCCTCTATCCTATCCTATCCTCTATCCTATCCTATCCTCTATCCTATCCTATCCTCTATCCTATCCTATCCTCTATCCTCTATCCTATCCTATCCTCTATCCTATCCTATCCTCCATCCTATCCTATTCTCTATCCTATCATATCCTTTACCCTACCCTTTTCTCTCTCCTATCCTATCCTCAATCCTATCCTATCCTCTATCCTATCCTATCCACTATCCTATCCTACCCTCAATCCTATCCTATCCTCTATCCTATCCTATCCTCTATCCTATCCTATCCTCTATCCTATCCTATCCTCTATCCTATCCTATCCTCCATCCTATCCTATTCCCTATCCGATCCTATCCTCTATCCTAGCCTATCATCTATACTATCCTATCCTCTATCCTATCCTATCCTCTATCCTATCCTATCCTCTATCCTATCCAATCCCCTATCCTATCTTCTATCGTATCCTATTCTCTGTGCTATCCCCTATTGTATCCTATCCTCTATCCTATCCGATCCTCTATCCTATCCTATCCTCTATAATATCGTTTCCTCTATCATTCGTTTCCTCTTTCCTATAATATTATCTATCCTATTATATTATCTATCCTATCCTCTTCTCTATCGTATCCTATCCTCTATCCTATCCTATTCTCTATCCTATCTTCCATTCCATTCTATCCTCTATCGTATCCTATCCTCTATCCTATCCAATCCCCTATCCTATCCTGTTTCTGTCCTATCCTCTAACCTATCCTATCCTATCCTCTATCCTATCGTATCCTCTATCCTATCATATCCTCTATCCTATCCTATTCTCTATCCTATCTTCCATTCCATTCTATCCTCTATCGTACCCTATCCTCTATCCTATCCAATCCGCTATCCTATCCTCTATCCTATCCTATCTTCTATAATATCCTTTCCTCTGTCCCATCCTGTCCTCTATCCTGTAATATCATCTATCCTAACCTATTCTCTATCCTATCCTATCCTATCCTCTATCGTATCCTATCCTCTATCCTATCCTATCCTCTATCCTATCCTATCCTCTATCCTATCCTATCCTCTATCCTATCCTATCCTCTATCCTATACAATGCACTATCCTATTCTCTATCCGATCCTATCGTCTATCCTATCCTATCCACTATCCTATCCTATCCTCTATCCTATCCTATCCTCTATCCTATCAAATCCCCTATCCTATCCTATCCTCTATCCTATCCTATCCTCTATCCTATCCTATCCTCTATCCTATCCTATCCTCTATCCTATCCTATCCTCTATCCTATCCTATCCTCTATCCTATCCTATCCTCTATCCGATCCAATCCCCTATCCTATCATCTATAATATCGTATCCTCTATCATATTCTATCCTCTATACAATATTAACATCTATCCTATCCTATTCACTATCCTATCGTATCCTCTTTCCTATCCTATCATCTATCCTATCCTATCCTCTATTATATCCTATCCTCTATCCTATCCTATCCTCTATCGTCTGCTCTATCCTATCCTATCCACTATACTATCCTATCCTCTATCCTATCCTATACCCTATGCTATCCTATCCTCTATCCTATCCTATCCTCTATCATATCCAATGCCCTATCCTATACTCTATCCGATCCTATCGTCTATCCTATCCTATCCTCTATCCTATCCTATCCTCTATCCTATCAAATCCCCTATCCTATCCTATCCTCTATCCTATCCTATCCTCTATCCTATCCTATCCTCTATCCTATCCTATCGTCTATCCTATCCTATCCTCTATCCTATCCTATCCTCTATCCTATCAAATCCCCTATCCTATCCTATCCTCTATCCTATCCTATCCTCTATCCTATCCTATCCTCTATCCTATCCTATCCTCTATCCTATCCTATCCTCCATCCTATCCTATTCTCTATCCTATCATATCCTTTACCCTACCCTTTTCTCTCTCCTATCCTATCCTCAATCCTATCCTATCCTCTATCCTATCCTATCCACTATCCTATCCTACCCTCAATCCTATCCTATCCTCTATCCTATCCTATCCTCTATCCTATCCTATCCTCTATCCTATCCTATCCTCTATCCTATCCTATCCTCTATCCTATCCTATCCTCCATCCTATCCTATTCCCTATCCGATCCTATCCTCTATCCTAGCCTATCATCTATACTATCCTATCCTCTATCCTATCCTATCCTCTATCCTATCCTATCCTCTATCCTATCCTATTGTCTATCCTATCCTATCATCTATCCTATCGTATCCTCGATCCTACCATATCCTCTATCCAATCCTATTCTCTATCCTATCCTATCCTCTATCCTATCCTATTCTCTAACCTATCCTATCCTCTATCCTATCCTATCCTCTATCCTATCCTCTATCGTCTCCCATCCTCTATCCTATCCTCTAGCCTATCCTATTCTCTATCCTATCCTATCCTCTATCCTATCCTATCCTCTATCCTATCAAATCCCCTATCCTATCCTATCCTCTATCCTATCCTATCCTCTATCCTATCCTATCCTCTATCCTATCCTATCCTCTATCCTATCCTATCCTCTATCCTATCCTATCCTCTATCCTATCCAATCCCCTATCCTATCTTCTATCGTATCCTATTCTCTGTGCTATCCCCTATTGTATCCTATCCTCTATCCTATCCGATCCTCTATCCTATCCTATCCTCTATAATATCGTTTCCTCTATCATTCGTTTCCTCTTTCCTATAATATTATCTATCCTATTATATTATCTATCCTATCCTCTTCTCTATCGTATCCTATCCTCTATCCTATCCTATTCTCTATCCTATCTTCCATTCCATTCTATCCTCTATCGTATCCTATCCTCTATCCTATCCAATCCGATATCCTATTCTCTATCCTATCCTATCCTCTATCCTATCCTATCCTCTATCCTATCAAATCCCCTATCCTATCCTATCCTCTATCCTATCCTATCCTCTATCCTATCCTATCCTCTATCCTATCCTATCCTCTATCCTCTATCCTATCCTATCCTCTATCCTATCCTATCCTCCATCCTATCCTATTCTCTATCCTATCATATCCTTTACCCTACCCTTTTCTCTCTCCTATCCTATCCTCAATCCTATCCTATCCTCTATCCTATCCTATCCACTATCCTATCCTACCCTCAATCCTATCCTATCCTCTATCCTATCCTATCCTCTATCCTATCCTATCCTCTATCCTATCCTATCCTCTATCCTATAATATCAGCTATCCTGTCCTATTCTCTATCCTATCCTATCCTCGATCCTATCCTATCCTCTATCGTCTCCTATCCTCTATTCTATCCAATCCCCTATCCTATTCTCCATTCTATCCTCTATCCTATCCTATCCTCTATCCTATCCAATCCCCTATCCTATCCAATCCCCTATCCTATTCTCTATCGTATCCTCTCCTCTATCCTATCCTATCCTCTATCCTATCCTATCCCCTATCCTATCCTCTCCTCTATCCTATCCTATCCTCTATCCTATCCTATCCTCTATCCGATCCAATCCTCTATCCTATCCTATCCTCCATAATATAGTATCCTCTATCCTATCCTATCCACTATCCTATCCTACCCTCAATCCTATCCTATCCTCTATCCTATCCTATCCTCTCTTCTACACTATCCTGTATCCTATCCTATTCCCTATCCGATCCTGTCCTCTATCCTAGCCTATCATCTATACTATCCTATCCTCTATCCTATCCTATCCTCTATCCTATCCTATCCTCTATCCTATCCTATTGTCTATCCTATCGTATCCTCAATCCTATCATATCCTCCATCCTATCCTATTCTCTATCCTATCATATCCTTTACCCTACCCTTTCCTCTCTCCTATCCTATCCTCAATCCTATCCTATCCTCTATCCTATCCTATCCACTATCCTATCCTACCCTCAATCCTATCCTATCCTCTATCCTATCCTATCCTCTCTTCTACACTATCCTGTATCCTATCCTATTCCCTATCCGATCCTATCCTCTATCCTATCCTATCCTCTATCCTATCCTATCCTCTATCCTATCCTATCCTCGATCCTACCATATCCTCTATCCAATCCTATTCTCTATCCTATCCTATCCTCTATCCTATCCTATTCTCTAACCTATCCTATCCTCTATCCTATCCTATCCTCTATCCTATCCTATCCTCTATCCTATCCTATACTCTATCCTATCCAATCCTCTATCCTATCCTCTATCGTCTCCCATCCTCTATCCTATCCTCTAGCCTATCCTATTCTCTATCCTATCCTATCCTCTATCCTATCCTATCCTCTATCCTATCCAATCCCCTATCCTATCCTATCCTCTATCCTATCCAATCCCCTATCCTATGCTCTATCCGATCCTATCCTCTATAATATCGTATCCTCCATCCTATCCTATGCTCTATCCTATCCTATCCCCTATCCTATCCTATCCTCTATCCTATCCTATCCTCTATCCTATCCTATCCTCTATCCTATCCTATCCTCTATCCTATCCTATCCTCTATCCTATCCTATCCTCTATCCTATCCTATCCTCTATCCTATCCTATCCTCTATCCTATCCTATCCTCTATCCTATCCTATCCTCTATCCTATCCAATGCCCTATCCTATTCTCTATCCGATCCTATCGTCTATCCTATCCTATCCTCTATCCTATCCAATCCTCTATCGTCTCCTATTCTCTATCCTATCCAATCTCCTATCCTATTCTCTATCCTATCCTATCCTCTATCCAATCCTATCCTCTATCGTCTCCTATCCTCTATCGTCTCCTATCCTCAATCCTATCCTATCCTCTATCCTATCCTATCCTCTATCATATCCAATGCCCTATCCTATACTCTATCCGATCCTATCGTCTATCCTATCCTATCCTCTATCCTATCCTATCCTCTATCCTATCAAATCCCCTATCCTATCCTATCCTCTATCCTATCCTATCCTCTATCCTATCCTATCCTCTATCCTATCCTATCGTCTATCCTATCCTATCCTCTATCCTATCAAATCCCCTATCCTATCCTATCCTCTATCCTATCCTATCCTCTATCCTATCCTATCCTTTATCCTATCCTATCCTCTATCCTATCCTATCCTCCATCCTATCCTATTCTCTATCCTATCATATCCTTTACCCTACCCTTTTCTCTCTCCTATCCTATCCTCAATCCTATCCTATCCTCTATCCTATCCTATCCACTATCCTATCCTACCCTCAATCCTATCCTATCCTCTATCCTATCCTATCCTCTATCCTATCCTATCCTCTATCCTATCCTATCCTCTATCCTATCCTATCCTCTATCCTATCCTATCCTCCATCCTATC
This sequence comes from Halictus rubicundus, assembly GCF_050948215.1. Taxonomy (NCBI): domain Eukaryota; kingdom Metazoa; phylum Arthropoda; class Insecta; order Hymenoptera; family Halictidae; genus Halictus; species Halictus rubicundus. Next base: position 275,659 of record NW_027488595.1, on the reverse strand, counting down.
CTATTCCCTATCCGATCCTATCCTCTATCCTAGCCTATCATCTATACTATCCTATCCTCTATCCTATCCTATCCTCTATCCTATCCTGTCCTCTATCCTATCCTATTGTCTATCCTATCCTATCATCTATCCTATCGTATCCTCGATCCTACCATATCCTCTATCCAATCCTATTCTCTATCCTATCCTATCCTCTATCCTATCCTATTCTCTAACCTATCCTATCCTCTATCCTATCCTATCCTCTATCCTATCCTCTATCGTCTCCCATCCTCTATCCTATCCTCTAGCCTATCCTATTCTCTATCCTATCCTATCCTCTATCCTATCCTATCCTCTATCTTATCAAATCCCCTATCCTATCCTATCCTCTATCCTATCCTATCCTCTATCCTATCCTATCCTCTATCCTATCCTATCCTCTATCCTATCCTATCCTCTATCCTATCCTATCCTCTATCCTATCCAATCCCCTATCCTATCTTCTATCGTATCCTATTCTCTGTGCTATCCCCTATTGTATCCTATCCTCTATCCTATCCGATCCTCTATCCTATCCTATCCTCTATAATATCGTTTCCTCTATCATTCGTTTCCTCTTTCCTATAATATTATCTATCCTATTATATTATCTATCCTATCCTCTTCTCTATCGTATCCTATCCTCTATCCTATCCTATTCTCTATCCTATCTTCCATTCCATTCTATCCTCTATCGTATCCTATCCTCTATCCTATCCAATCCGATATCCTATTCTCTATCCTATCCTATCCTCTATCCTATCCTATCCTCTATCCTATCAAATCCCCTATCCTATCCTATCCTCTATCCTATCCTATCCTCTATCCTATCCTATCCTCTATCCTATCCTATCCTCTATCCTCTATCCTATCCTATCCTCTATCCTATCCTATCCTCCATCCTATCCTATTCTCTATCCTATCATATCCTTTACCCTACCCTTTTCTCTCTCCTATCCTATCCTCAATCCTATCCTATCCTCTATCCTATCCTATCCACTATCCTATCCTACCCTCAATCCTATCCTATCCTCTATCCTATCCTATCCTCTATCCTATCCTATCCTCTATCCTATCCTATCCTCTATCCTATCCTATCCTCCATCCTATCCTATTCCCTATCCGATCCTATCCTCTATCCTAGCCTATCATCTATACTATCCTATCCTCTATCCTATCCTATCCTCTATCCTATCCTATCCTCTATCCTATCCTATTGTCTATCCTATCCTATCCTCTATCCTATCGTATCCTCGATCCTACCATATCCTCTATCCAATCCTATTCTCTATCCTATCCTATCCTCTATCCTATCCTATTCTCTAACCTATCCTATCCTCTATCCTATCCTATCCTCTATCCTATCCTCTATCGTCTCCCATCCTCTATCCTATCCTCTAGCCTATCCTATTCTCTATCCTATCCTATCCTCTATCCTATCCAATCCTCTATCGTCTCCTATTCTCTATCCTATCCAATCTCCTATCCTATTCTCTATCCTATCCTATCCTCTATCCAATCCTATCCTCTATCGTCTCCTATCCTCTATCGTCTCCTATCCTCAATCCTATCCTATCCTCTATCCTATCCTATCCTCTATCATATCCAATGCCCTATCCTATACTCTATCCGATCCTATCGTCTATCCTATCCTATCCTCTATCCTATCCTATCCTCTATCCTATCAAATCCCCTATCCTATCCTATCCTCTATCCTATCCTATCCTCTATCCTATCAAATCCCCTATCCTATCCTATCCTCTATCCTATCCTATCCTCTATCCTATCCTATCCTCTATCCTATCCTATCCTCTATCCTATCCTATCGTCTATCCTATCCTATCCTCTATCCTATCAAATCCCCTATCCTATCCTATCCTCTATCCTATCCTATCCTCTATCCTATCCTATCCTCTATCCTATCCTATCCTCTATCCTATCCTATCCTCCATCCTATCCTATTCTCTATCCTATCATATCCTTTACCCTACCCTTTTCTCTCTCCTATCCTATCCTCAATCCTATCCTATCCTCTATCCTATCCTATCCACTATCCTATCCTACCCTCAATCCTATCCTATCCTCTATCCTATCCTATCCTCTATCCTATCCTATCCTCTATCCTATCCTATCCTCTATCCTATCCTATCCTCTATCCTATCCTATCCTCCATCCTATCCTATTCCCTATCCGATCCTATCCTCTATCCTAGCCTATCATCTATACTATCCTATCCTCTATCCTATCCTATCCTCTATCCTATCCTATCCTCTATCCTATCCTATTGTCTATCCTATCCTATCATCTATCCTATCGTATCCTCGATCCTACCATATCCTCTATCCAATCCTATTCTCTATCCTATCCTATCCTCTATCCTATCCTATTCTCTAACCTATCCTATCCTCTATCCTATCCTATCCTCTATCCTATCCTCTATCGTCTCCCATCCTCTATCCTATCCTCTAGCCTATCCTATTCTCTATCCTATCCTATCCTCTATCCTATCCTATCCTCTATCTTATCAAATCCCCTATCCTATCCTATCCTCTATCCTATCCTATCCTCTATCCTATCCTATCCTCTATCCTATCCTATCCTCTATCCTATCCTATCCTCTATCCTATCCTATCCTCTATCCTATCCAATCCCCTATCCTATCTTCTATCGTATCCTATTCTCTGTGCTATCCCCTATTGTATCCTATCCTCTATCCTATCCGATCCTCTATCCTATCCTATCCTCTATAATATCGTTTCCTCTATCATTCGTTTCCTCTTTCCTATAATATTATCTATCCTATTATATTATCTATCCTATCCTCTTCTCTATCGTATCCTATCCTCTATCCTATCCTATTCTCTATCCTATCTTCCATTCCATTCTATCCTCTATCGTATCCTATCCTCTATCCTATCCAATCCGATATCCTATTCTCTATCCTATCCTATCCTCTATCCTATCCTATCCTCTATCCTATCAAATCCCCTATCCTATCCTATCCTCTATCCTATCCTATCCTCTATCCTATCCTATCCTCTATCCTATCCTATCCTCTATCCTCTATCCTATCCTATCCTCTATCGTATCCTATCCTCCATCCTATCCTATTCTCTATCCTATCATATCCTTTACCCTACCCTTTTCTCTCTCCTATCCTATCCTCAATCCTATCCTATCCTCTATCCTATCCTATCCACTATCCTATCCTACCCTCAATCCTATCCTATCCTCTATCCTATCCTATCCTCTATCCTATCCTATCCTCTATCCTATCCTATCCTCTATCCTATCCTATCCTCCATCCTATCCTATTCCCTATCCGATCCTATCCTCTATCCTAGCCTATCATCTATACTATCCTATCCTCTATCCTATCCTATCCTCTATCCTATCCTATCCTCTATCCTATCCTATTGTCTATCCTATCCTATCCTCTATCCTATCGTATCCTCGATCCTACCATATCCTCTATCCAATCCTATTCTCTATCCTATCCTATCCTCTATCCTATCCTATTCTCTAACCTATCCTATCCTCTATCCTATCCTATCCTCTATCCTATCCTCTATCGTCTCCCATCCTCTATCCTATCCTCTAGCCTATCCTATTCTCTATCCTATCCTATCCTCTATCCTATCCTATCCTCTATCCTATCAAATCCCCTATCCTATCCTATCCTCTATCCTATCCTATCCTCTATCCTATCCTATCCTCTATCCTATCCTATCCTCTATCCTATCCTATCCTCTATCCTATCCTATCCTCTATCCTATCCAATCCCCTATCCTATCTTCTATCGTATCCTATTCTCTGTGCTATCCCCTATTGTATCCTATCCTCTATCCTATCCGATTCTCTATCCTATCCTATCCTCTATAATATCGTTTCCTCTATCATTCGTTTCCTCTTTCCTATAATATTATCTATCCTATTATATTATCTATCCTATCCTCTTCTCTATCGTATCCTATCCTCTATCCTATCCTATTCTCTATCCTATCTTCCATTCCATTCTATCCTCTATCGTATCCTATCCTCTATCCTATCCAATCCCCTATCCTATCCTGTTTCTGTCCTATCCTCTAACCTATCCTATCCTATCCTCTATCCTATCGTATCCTCTATCCTATCATATTCTCTATCCTATCCTATTCTCTATCCTATCTTCCATTCCATTCTATCCTCTATCGTATCCTATCCTCTATCCTATCCAATCCGCTATCCTATCCTCTATCCTATCCTATCTTCTATAATATCCTTTCCTCTGTCCCATCCTGTCCTCTATCCTGTAATATCATCTATCCAAACCTATTCTCTATCCTATCCTATCCTATCCTCTATCGTATCCTATCCTCTATCCTATCCTATCCTCTATCCTATCCTATCCTCTATCCTATCCTATCCTCTATCCTATACAATGCACTATCCTATTCTCTATCCGATCCTATCGTCTATCCTATCCTATCCACTATCCTATCCTATCCTCTATCCTATCCTATCCTCTATCCTATCAAATCCCCTATCCTATCCTATCCTCTATCCTATCCTATCCTCTATCCTATCCTATCCTCTATCCTATCCTATCCTCTATCCTATCCTATCCTCTATCCTATCCTATCCTCTATCCGATCCAATCCCCTATCCTATCATCTATAATATCGTATCCTCTATCATATTCTATCCTCTATACAATATTAACATCTATCCTATCCTATTCACTATCCTATCGTATCCTCTTTCCTATCCTATCATCTATCCTATCCTATCCTCTATTATATCCTATCCTCTATCCTATCCTATCCTCTATCGTCTGCTCTATCCTATCCTATCCACTATACTATCCTATCCTCTATCCTATCCTATACCCTATGCTATCCTATCCTCTATCCTATCCTATCCTCTATCATATCCAATGCCCTATCCTATACTCTATCCGATCCTATCGTCTATCCTATCCTATCCTCTATCCTATCCTATCCTCTATCCTATCAAATCCCCTATCCTATAGTATCCTCTATCCTATCCTATCCTCTATCCTATCCTATCCTCTATCCTATCCTATCGTCTATCCTATCCTATCCTCTATCCTATCCTATCCTCTATCCTATCAAATCCCCTATCCTATCCTATCCTCTATCCTATCCTATCCTCTATCCTATCCTATCCTCTATCCTATCCTATCCTCTATCCTATCCTATCCTCCATCCTATCCTATTCTCTATCCTATCATATCCTTTACCCTACCCTTTTCTCTCTCCTATCCTATCCTCAATCCTATCCTATCCTCTATCCTATCCTATCCACTATCCTATCCTACCCTCAATCCTATCCTATCCTCTATCCTATCCTATCCTCTATCCTATCCTATCCTCTATCCTATCCTATCCTCTATCCTATCCTATCCTCTATCCTATCCTATCCTCCATCCTATCCTATTCCCTATCCGATCCTATCCTCTATCCTAGCCTATCATCTATACTATCCTATCCTCTATCCTATCCTATACTCTATCCGATCCTATCGTCTATCCTATCCTATCCTCTATCCTATCCTATCCTCTATCCTATCAAATCCCCTATCCTATCCTATCCTCTATCCTATCCTATCCTCTATCCTATCAAATCCCCTATCCTATCCTATCCTCTATCCTATCCTATCCTCTATCCTATCCTATCCTCTATCCTATCCTATCGTCTATCCTATCCTATCCTCTATCCTATCAAATCCCCTATCCTATCCTATCCTCTATCCTATCCTATCCTCTATCCTATCCTATCCTCTATCCTATCCTATCCTCCATCCTATCCTATTCTCTATCCTATCATATCCTTTACCCTACCCTTTTCTCTCTCCTATCCTATCCTCAATCCTATCCTATCCTCTATCCTATCCTATCCACTATCCTATCCTACCCTCAATCCTATCCTATCCTCTATCCTATCCTATCCTCTATCCTATCCTATCCTCTATCCTATCCTATCCTCTATCCTATCCTATCCTCTATCCTATCCTATCCTCCATCCTATCCTATTCCCTATCCGATCCTATCCTCTATCCTAGCCTATCATCTATACTATCCTATCCTCTATCCTATCCTATCCTCTATCCTATCCTATCCTCTATCCTATCCTATTGTCTATCCTATCCTATCATCTATCCTATCGTATCCTCGATCCTACCATATCCTCTATCCAATCCTATTCTCTATCCTATCCTATCCTCTATCCTATCCTATTCTCTAACCTATCCTATCCTCTATCCTATCCTATCCTCTATCCTATCCTCTATCGTCTCCCATCCTCTATCCTATCCTCTAGCCTATCCTATTCTCTATCCTATCCTATCCTCTATCCTATCCTATCCTCTATCTTATCAAATCCCCTATCCTATCCTATCCTCTATCCTATCCTATCCTCTATCCTATCCTATCCTCTATCCTATCCTATCCTCTATCCTATCCTATCCTCTATCCTATCCTATCCTCTATCCTATCCAATCCCCTATCCTATCTTCTATCGTATCCTATTCTCTGTGCTATCCCCTATTGTATCCTATCCTCTATCCTATCCGATCCTCTATCCTATCCTATCCTCTATAATATCGTTTCCTCTATCATTCGTTTCCTCTTTCCTATAATATTATCTATCCTATTATATTATCTATCCTATCCTCTTCTCTATCGTATCCTATCCTCTATCCTATCCTATTCTCTATCCTATCTTCCATTCCATTCTATCCTCTATCGTATCCTATCCTCTATCCTATCCAATCCGATATCCTATTCTCTATCCTATCCTATCCTCTATCCTATCCTATCCTCTATCCTATCAAATCCCCTATCCTATCCTATCCTCTATCCTATCCTATCCTCTATCCTATCCTATCCTCTATCCTATCCTATCCTCTATCCTCTATCCTATCCTATCCTCTATCCTATCCTATCCTCCATCCTATCCTATTCTCTATCCTATCATATCCTTTACCCTACCCTTTTCTCTCTCCTATCCTATCCTCAATCCTATCCTATCCTCTATCCTATCCTATCCACTATCCTATCCTACCCTCAATCCTATCCTATCCTCTATCCTATCCTATCCTCTATCCTATCCTATCCTCTATCCTATCCTATCCTCTATCCTATCCTATCCTCCATCCTATCCTATTCCCTATCCGATCCTATCCTCTATCCTAGCCTATCATCTATACTATCCTATCCTCTATCCTATCCTATCCTCTATCCTATCCTATCCTCTATCCTATCCTATTGTCTATCCTATCCTATCCTCTATCCTATCGTATCCTCGATCCTACCATATCCTCTATCCAATCCTATTCTCTATCCTATCCTATCCTCTATCCTATCCTATTCTCTAACCTATCCTATCCTCTATCCTATCCTATCCTCTATCCTATCCTCTATCGTCTCCCATCCTCTATCCTATCCTCTAGCCTATCCTATTCTCTATCCTATCCTATCCTCTATCCTATCCTATCCTCTATCCTATCAAATCCCCTATCCTATCCTATCCTCTATCCTATCCTATCCTCTATCCTATCCTATCCTCTATCCTATCCTATCCTCTATCCTATCCTATCCTCTATCCTATCCTATCCTCTATCCTATCCAATCCCCTATCCTATCTTCTATCGTATCCTATTCTCTGTGCTATCCCCTATTGTATCCTATCCTCTATCCTATCCGATTCTCTATCCTATCCTATCCTCTATAATATCGTTTCCTCTATCATTCGTTTCCTCTTTCCTATAATATTATCTATCCTATTATATTATCTATCCTATCCTCTTCTCTATCGTATCCTATCCTCTATCCTATCCTATTCTCTATCCTATCTTCCATTCCATTCTATCCTCTATCGTATCCTATCCTCTATCCTATCCAATCCCCTATCCTATCCTGTTTCTGTCCTATCCTCTAACCTATCCTATCCTATCCTCTATCCTATCGTATCCTCTATCCTATCATATTCTCTATCCTATCCTATTCTCTATCCTATCTTCCATTCCATTCTATCCTCTATCGTATCCTATCCTCTATCCTATCCAATCCGCTATCCTATCCTCTATCCTATCCTATCTTCTATAATATCCTTTCCTCTGTCCCATCCTGTCCTCTATCCTGTAATATCATCTATCCAAACCTATTCTCTATCCTATCCTATCCTATCCTCTATCGTATCCTATCCTCTATCCTATCCTATCCTCTATCCTATCCTATCCTCTATCCTATCCTATCCTCTATCCTATACAATGCACTATCCTATTCTCTATCCGATCCTATCGTCTATCCTATCCTATCCACTATCCTATCCTATCCTCTATCCTATCCTATCCTCTATCCTATCAAATCCCCTATCCTATCCTATCCTCTATCCTATCCTATCCTCTATCCTATCCTATCCTCTATCCTATCCTATCCTCTATCCTATCCTATCCTCTATCCTATCCTATCCTCTATCCGATCCAATCCCCTATCCTATCATCTATAATATCGTATCCTCTATCATATTCTATCCTCTATACAATATTAACATCTATCCTATCCTATTCACTATCCTATCGTATCCTCTTTCCTATCCTATCATCTATCCTATCCTATCCTCTATTATATCCTATCCTCTATCCTATCCTATCCTCTATCGTCTGCTCTATCCTATCCTATCCACTATACTATCCTATCCTCTATCCTATCCTATACCCTATGCTATCCTATCCTCTATCCTATCCTATCCTCTATCATATCCAATGCCCTATCCTATACTCTATCCGATCCTATCGTCTATCCTATCCTATCCTCTATCCTATCCTATCCTCTATCCTATCAAATCCCCTATCCTATAGTATCCTCTATCCTATCCTATCCTCTATCCTATCCTATCCTCTATCCTATCCTATCGTCTATCCTATCCTATCCTCTATCCTATCCTATCCTCTATCCTATCAAATCCCCTATCCTATCCTATCCTCTATCCTATCCTATCCTCTATCCTATCCTATCCTCTATCCTATCCTATCCTCTATCCTATCCTATCCTCCATCCTATCCTATTCTCTATCCTATCATATCCTTTACCCTACCCTTTTCTCTCTCCTATCCTATCCTCAATCCTATCCTATCCTCTATCCTATCCTATCCACTATCCTATCCTACCCTCAATCCTATCCTATCCTCTATCCTATCCTATCCTCTATCCTATCCTATCCTCTATCCTATCCTATCCTCTATCCTATCCTATCCTCTATCCTATCCTATCCTCCATCCTATCCTATTCCCTATCCGATCCTATCCTCTATCCTAGCCTATCATCTATACTATCCTATCCTCTATCCTATCCTATCCTCTATCCTATCCTATCCTCTATCCTATCCTATTGTCTATCCTATCCTATCATCTATCCTATCGTATCCTCGATCCTACCATATCCTCTATCCAATCCTATTCTCTATCCTATCCTATCCTCTATCCTATCCTATTCTCTAACCTATCCTATCCTCTATCCTATCCTATCCTCTATCCTATCCTCTATCGTCTCCCATCCTCTATCCTATCCTCTAGCCTATCCTATTCTCTATCCTATCCTATCCTCTATCCTATCCTATCCTCTATCCTATCAAATCCCCTATCCTATCCTATCCTCTATCCTATCCTATCCTCTATCCTATCCTATCCTCTATCCTATCCTATCCTCTATCCTATCCTATCCTCTATCCTATCCTATCCTCTATCCTATCCAATCCCCTATCCTATCTTCTATCGTATCCTATTCTCTGTGCTATCCCCTATTGTATCCTATCCTCTATCCTATCCGATCCTCTATCCTATCCTATCCTCTATAATATCGTTTCCTCTATCATTCGTTTCCTCTTTCCTATAATATTATCTATCCTATTATATTATCTATCCTATCCTCTTCTCTATCGTATCCTATCCTCTATCCTATCCTATTCTCTATCCTATCTTCCATTCCATTCTATCCTCTATCGTATCCTATCCTCTATCCTATCCAATCCGATATCCTATTCTCTATCCTATCCTATCCTCTATCCTATCCTATCCTCTATCCTATCAAATCCCCTATCCTATCCTATCCTCTATCCTATCCTATCCTCTATCCTATCCTATCCTCTATCCTATCCTATCCTCTATCCTCTATCCTATCCTATCCTCTATCCTATCCTATCCTCCATCCTATCCTATTCTCTATCCTATCATATCCTTTACCCTACCCTTTTCTCTCTCCTATCCTATCCTCAATCCTATCCTATCCTCTATCCTATCCTATCCACTATCCTATCCTACCCTCAATCCTATCCTATCCTCTATCCTATCCTATCCTCTATCCTATCCTATCCTCTATCCTATCCTATCCTCTATCCTATCCTATCCTCCATCCTATCCTATTCCCTATCCGATCCTATCCTCTATCCTAGCCTATCATCTATACTATCCTATCCTCTATCCTATCCTATCCTCTATCCTATCCTATCCTCTATCCTATCCTATTGTCTATCCTATCCTATCCTCTATCCTATCGTATCCTCGATCCTACCATATCCTCTATCCAATCCTATTCTCTATCCTATCCTATCCTCTATCCTATCCTATTCTCTAACCTATCCTATCCTCTATCCTATCCTATCCTCTATCCTATCCTCTATCGTCTCCCATCCTCTATCCTATCCTCTAGCCTATCCTATTCTCTATCCTATCCTATCCTCTATCCTATCCTATCCTCTATCCTATCAAATCCCCTATCCTATCCTATCCTCTATCCTATCCTATCCTCTATCCTATCCTATCCTCTATCCTATCCTATCCTCTATCCTATCCTATCCTCTATCCTATCCTATCCTCTATCCTATCCAATCCCCTATCCTATCTTCTATCGTATCCTATTCTCTGTGCTATCCCCTATTGTATCCTATCCTCTATCCTATCCGATCCTCTATCCTATCCTATCCTCTATAATATCGTTTCCTCTATCATTCGTTTCCTCTTTCCTATAATATTATCTATCCTATTATATTATCTATCCTATCCTCTTCTCTATCGTATCCTATCCTCTATCCTATCCTATTCTCTATCCTATCTTCCATTCCATTCTATCCTCTATCGTATCCTATCCTCTATCCTATCCAATCCCCTATCCTATCCTGTTTCTGTCCTATCCTCTAACCTATCCTATCCTATCCTCTATCCTATCGTATCCTCTATCCTATCATATCCTCTATCCTATCCTATTCTCTATCCTATCTTCCATTCCATTCTATCCTCTATCGTATCCTATCCTCTATCCTATCCAATCCGCTATCCTATCCTCTATCCTATCCTATCTTCTATAATATCCTTTCCTCTGTCCCATCCTGTCCTCTATCCTGTAATATCATCTATCCTAACCTATTCTCTATCCTATCCTATCCTATCCTCTATCGTATCCTATTCTCTATCCTATCCAATCCTATATCCTATTCTACCCTGTACCTTATCCCATCCTCTATCGTCTCCTGTCCTCTATCCTATCCAATCCCCGATCCTATCCTCTATCCTACCCTTTCCGCTATGCTATCCTATCCTCTATAATATCGTATCCTCTGTCCTATCCTTCCTCTATCCTACAATATCATCTATCCTATCCTATTCTCTATCCTATCCTATCGTATCCTCTATCGTATCGTATCCTCTATCGTATCGTATCCTCAATCCTATCCTATCCTCTATCCTATCCAATCCCCTATCCTATCCCTCTATCCTATCCTATTCTCTGTGCTATCCTCTATCCTATCCTATCCTCTATCCTATCCCATTCTCTATCCTATCCTATCGTCTTTCCTATCCTATTATCTATCCTATCGTATCCTCTTTCCTATAGTACCATCTATCCTATCCTATTCTCTATCGTCTCCTAGCCTGTATCCTATCCAATCTCCTATCCTATCCAATCTCCTATCCTATCCTCTATCCTATCCTATTCTCTATCCTATCCTATCCTTTATCCTATCCTATCCTCTCTCCAATCCTATCCTCAATCCCATTCTATCCCCTATCCTATCCTATCCTCTATCCTATCCTATTCTCTCTGCTATCCTCTATTGTATCCTATCCTCTATCCTATCCAATCCCCTATCCTATCCTCTATCCTATCCTATTCTCTATCCTATCCTATCCTTTATCCTATCCTATCCTCTCTCCAATCCTATCCTCAATCCCATTCTATCCCCTATCCTATCCTATCCTCTATCCTATCCTACCCTCTATACTATCCTATCCTCTATACTATCGTATCCTCTATCCTATCATATCCTCTATCCTATCCTATCCTCTATCCTATCCTATCCTCTATCCTATCCAATCCCCTATCCTATCCTCTATCCTATCCTATTCTCTGTGCTATCCTCTATTGTATCCTATCCTCTATCCTATCCGATCCTCTATCCTATCCAATCCCCTATCATATCCTCTATCCTATCCTATTCTCTATCCTATCTTCCATTCCATTCTATCCTCTATCGTATCCTATCCTCTATCCTATCCAATCCGCTATCCTATCCTCTATCCTATCCTATCCTCTATAATATCCTTTCCTCTGTCCTATCCTGTCCTCTATCCTGTAATATCATCTATCCTAACCTATTCTCTATCCTATCCTATCCTATCCTCTATCGTATCCTATTCTCTATCCTATCCAATCCTATATCCTATTCTACCCTGTACCTTATCCCATCCTCTATCGTCTCCTGTCCTCTATCCTATCCAATCCCCGATCCTATCCTCTATCCTACCCTTTCCGCTATGCTATCCTATCCTCTATAATATCGTATCCTCTGTCCTATCCTTCCTCTATCCTACAATATCATCTATCCTATCCTATTCTCTATCCTATCCTATCGTATCCTCTATCGTATCGTATCCTCTATCCTATCCTATCCTCTATCCTATCCTATCCTCTATCCTATCCTATCCTCTATACTATCCTATCCTCTATCCTATCGTATCCTCTATCCTATCATATCCTCTATCCTATCCTATCCTCGATCCTACCGTATCCTCTATCTTATCATATCCTCTATCCTATCCTATTCTCTATCCTATCTTCCATTCCATTCTATCCTTTATGGTATCCTATCCTCTATCCTATCCAATCCGCTATCCTATCCTCTATCCTATCCTATCCTCTATCCTATCCTGTTCTCTATCCTATAATATCATCAATCCTATCCTATTCTCTATCCTATCCTATCCTATCCTCTACCGTCTCCTATCCTGTATCCGATCCAATCCCCTATCGTATCCTCTATCCTATCCTATTCTCTATCCTATCCTCTATCCTATCGTATCCTCTATCCTATAAAATCCTCTATCCTATCCTCTATCCTATCCTATCCTCTAACGTATCCTATTCTCTATCCTATCTTATCCTCTATCCTATTCTATACTCTATCCTATCCTTTCCGCCATCCTATCCTATCCTGTCCTCTATCGAATCCTATCCTCTATCCTATCCAATTCCCTATCCTATCCTTATCCGATCCTATCCTCTATCCTATCCTATCCTCTATAATATCGTTTCCTCTGTCCTATCCTGTCCTATATCCTACAATATCATCTACCCTATCCTATTCTCCATTCTGTCCTATCCTATCCTCTATCGTATCCTATCCTCTATCCTATCCAATCCGATATCCTATTCTCTATCCTATCCTATCCTCTATCGTATCCTATCCTCTATCCTATTCTATCCTCTATCCTTTTCTATCCTCTATCCTATCCTATCCTCTATCCTTTTCTATCCTCTATCCTATCCTATCCTCTATCCTATCCTATCCTCTATCATATCCTATCCTCTATCCTATCCTATCCTCTATCCTATCCTATCCTCTATCCTATCCTATCCTCTATCCTATCCTATCCTCTATCCGATCCTATCCTCTATCCTATCCTATCCTCTATCCTATCCTATCCTCTATTCTATCCAAACCTCTATCCTATCCTATTCTCTAACCTATCCTATCCTCTATCCTATCCCATTCTCTATCCTATCCTATCGTCTTTCCTATCCTATTATCTATCCTATCGTATTCTCTTTCCTATAGTACCATCTATCCTATCCTATTCTCTATCGTCTCCTAGCCTGTATCCTATCCAATCTCCTATCCTATCCAATCTCCTATCCTATCCTTTATCCTATCCTATTCTCTATCCTATCCTATCCTTTATCCCATCCTATCCTCTCTCCCATCCTATCCTCAATCCCATTCTATCCCCTATCCTATCCTATCCTCTATCCTATCCTATTCTCTCTGCTATCCTCTATTGTATCCTATCCTCTATCCTATCCTCTATCCTATCCTATTCCTTATCCTATCCTATCCTTTATCCTATCCTATCCTCTCTCCAATCCTATCCTCAATCCCATTCTATCCCCTATCCTATCCTATCCTCTATCCTATCCTATCCTTCATCCTATCCTATCCTCTATCCTAGCGTATCCTCTATCCTATCCAATCCTCGATCCTATCCTCTATCCTATCCTATCCTCTAACTTATCCTATCCTCCATCCTATCTTATCCTCTATCCTATTCAATACTCTATCCTATAATATCATGTATCCTATCCTATCCTATCCTGTATCCTATCCAATCCTATATCCTATACTCTATCCTATCCTATTCTCTATCCTATCCTATCCTCTATCGTATCCTATCCTCTATCCTATCCTATCCTCTATCCTATTCTATCCTCTATCGTAGCCTATTCTCTATCCTATCCTATCCTATCCTCTATCCTATCCTATCCTCTATCGTATCCTATCCTCTATCTTATCCTATCCTCTATCCTATTCTATCCTCTATCCTATCCTATCCACAATCTAATCCTATCCTCTATCCTATCCAATCCCCTATCCTATACTCTATCATATCCTATCATCTATCCTATCATATCCTCTATCCTATTCTATACTCTATCCTATCCTATCCTCTATCGTATCCTGTCCTCTATCCTATCCAATCCCCGATCCTATCCTCTATCCTTCCGTTTCCGCTAGGCTATCCTATCCTCTATAACATCGTATCCTCAGTCCTATCCTTCCTCTATCCTACAATATCATCTATCCTATCCTATTCTCTATCCTATCCTATCCTATTCTCTATCGTATCCTATCCTCTATCCTATCCAATCCGATATCCTATTCTCTATCCTATCCTATCCTCTATCCTATCCAATCCTCTATCCTATCCGATCCTCTATCCTATCCTATCCTCTATAATATCGTATACTCTATCATATGCTATCATCTATCCTATCCAATCCTCTATCCTATCCTCTATTCTATGCTCTTTGCTATCCTATCCTCTATCCTATCCTATCCTCTATCCTATCCTATCCTCTATCGCCTCCTGTCCTATATCCTACCCAATCCCCTATCCTATCCTCTATCCTATCCGATCCTCTATCCTATCATATCCTCTATCTAATCCTATCCTCTATCCTATCCAATCCCCTATCCTATACTCTATCATATCCTATCATCTATCCTATCATATCCTCTATCCTATTCTATACTCTATCCTATCATTTCCGCTATCCTATCCTATCCTCTATCCTATCCTATCCTATCCTCTATCCTATCCTATCCTCTATCCTATCCTATCCTCTAGCCTACCCTATCCTCTATCCCATCCTATCCTCTATCCTATCCTATCCTCTATCCTATGCTATTCTCTATCCTATCCTATCCTCTTTCCTATCCTATTCTCTATCCAATCCTATCCTCTATCCTATCATATCCTCTATCGTATCCTGTCCTCTATCCTATCCAATCCTTTATCCTATCCTCTATGCTATCCTATCCTCTATCCTATCCTCTATCCTATCGTATCCTCTATCCTATCCCATACTCTGCAATATCCTATACTCTATCCTATCATATCCTCTATCCTATCCTATCCACTATCCTATAATATCCAGTATCATATCCTATCGTCTACCCTATCCTATCCTCTATAATATCGTTTCCTCTATCCTATACTATCCTCTATCCCATAATATCATCTATCCTATGCTATCCTCTACCCTATCCTATCCTGTGTCCTACCCTATCCTGTATCCTATCCTCTATCCTATACTATCCTCAATCCTATCCTATCAACTATCTTATAATATCATCTATCCCATGCTATCCTCTACCCTATCCTACGCTATATGATATCCAATCCTCTATCCTATCCTCTATCCTATCCTCTATCCTATCCTATCCTCTCACTTATCCTATCCTCTATCCTATCTTATCCTCTATCCTATTCTATACTCTATCCTATCCTTTCCGCCATCCTATCCTATCGTGTCCTCTATCTAATCCTATCCTCTATCCTATCCAATCCCCTATCCTATACTCTATCATATCCTATCATCTATCCTATCCTATCCTCTATCCTATCCAATCCTATATTCTATCCTATCGTCTATCCTATCCAATCCCCTATCCTATCCTCTATCGGACCCTATAATCTATCCTATCCTATCCTCTATCCTATCCTATCCTCTATCCTATCCTATCCTCTATCATATCCTATCCTCTATCCTATCCTATCCTCTATCCTATCCTATCCTCTATCCTATCCTATCCTCTATCCGATCCTATCCTCTATCCTATCCTATCCTCTATCCTATCCTATCCTCTATCATATCCTATCCTCTATTCTATCCAAACCTCTATCCTATCCTATCCTCTAACCTATCCTATCCTCTATCCTATCCAATCCTCTATCCTATCCTATCCTATATCCTATCCTATCCTCTATCATATCCTATCCTCTATCCTATCCTATCCTCTATCCTATCCTATCCTCTATCCTATCCTATCCTCTATCCCATCCAATCCGCTATCGTATCCTCTATCCTATCCTATAATCTATCCTATCCTATCCTCTAGCCTATCCTATCGTCTATCCTATCCAATCCCCTATCCTATCCTCTATCCGACCCTATAATCTATCCTATCCTATCCTCTAGCCTATCCTATCCTCTATCCTATCCTATCCTCTATCCTATCCTATTTTCTATCCTATCCTATCCTGTATCCTATCCAATCCCCTATAATATACTCTAACACATCCTATCCTCTATCCTATCCTATCCTCTATCCTATCCTATCCTCTATCCTATTCTCCATCCTATCCTATCCTCTATCCTATAATATCATCTATCCTATCCTCTTCCCTATACTATCCTATCCTCTATAATATCGTATCCTGTATCCTATCCTATCCTCTTTCCTATCCTATCCTCAATCCTATCCTATCCTCTATCCTATCCTATCCTCTATCCTATCCTATCCTCTATTCTGTCCTATCCTCTATCCTATCCTCCATCCTATCCTATCCTCTATCCTATAATATCATCTATCCTATCCTCTTCCCTATCCTATCCTATCCTCTATAATATCGTATCCTGTATCCTATCCTGTACTCTTTCCTATCCTATCCTCAATCCTATCCTATCCTCTATCCTATCGTATCTTCTATCCTATCCAATCCTCTATCCTTTCCGATCCTCTATCCTATCGTATCCTCTATAATATCGTTTCCTCTATCCTATACTATCCTCTATCCCATAATATCATCTATCCTATGCTATCCTCTACCCTATCCTATCCTGTGTCCTACCCTATCCTGTATCCTATCCTCTATCCTATACTATCCTCAATCCTATCCTATCAACTATCTTATAATATCATCTATCCCATGCTATCCTCTACCCTATCCTACGCTATATGATATCCAATCCTCTATGCTATCCTCTATCCTATCCTCTATCCTATCCTATCCTCTCACTTATCCTATCCTCTATCCTATCTTATCCTCTATCCTATTCTATACTCTATCCTATCCTTTCCGCCATCCTATCCTATCGTGTCCTCTATCTAATCCTATCCTCTATCCTATCCAATCCCCTATCCTATACTCTATCATATCCTATCATCTATCCTATCATATCCTCTACCCTATTCTATACTCTATCCTATCATTTCCGCTATCCTATCCTATCCTCTATCCTATCCAATCCTATATTCTATCCTATCGTCTATCCTATCCAATCCCCTATCCTATCCTCTATCGGACCCTATAATCTATCCTATCCTATCCTCTATCCTATCCTATCCTCTATCATATCCTATCCTCTATCCTATCCTATCCTCTATCCTATCCTATCCTCTATCCTATCCTATCCTCTATCCGATCCTATCCTCTATCCTATCCTATCCTCTATCCTATCCTATCCTCTATCATATCCTATCCTCTATTCTATCCAAACCTCTATCCTATCCTATCCTCTAACCTACCCTATCCTCTATCCTATCCAATCCTCTATCCTATCCTATCCTATATCCTATCCTATCCTCAACCCTAGCCTATCCTCAATTCTATCCTATACTCCATCCTATCCTATCCGCTATCCTATCCTATTCTCTGTGCTATCCTCTATCCTATCCTATCCCTTATCCTATCGTAATCTCTATCCTATCCTATCGTATCCTCTATCGTATCCTATCCTCTATCCTATGCAATCGTATATCCTATACTCTATCCTATCCTATCCTCTATCCTATCCTATCCTCTATCCTATCCTATACTCTATCCTATCCTTTCCGTTATCCTATCTTATCCTCTATCCTATCCTATCCTCCATCCTATCCTATCGTCTTTCCTATAATATCATCTATCCTATCCTATCCTCTATCGTATACAATCCCCAATCCCACCCTCTATCCTATCCTATCCTCTATCGTATCCTATCCTGTATCCTATCCAATCCCCTATCCTATCCTATTCTCTATCCTATCCTCTATCGTATCGTATCCTGTATCCTATCCAATCCTCTATCCTATCATCTATCCTATCCTCTATCCTATCCAATCCGCTATCCTATCCTCTATCCTATCCTATCCTCTATCCTATCCTATCCTCTATCCTATCCTATCCTCTATCCTATTCTCCATCCTATCCTATCCTCTATCCTATAATATCATCTATCCTATCCTCTTCCCTATACTATCCTATCCTCTATAATATCGTATCCTGTATCCTATCCTATCCTCTTTCCTATCCTATCCTCAATCCTATCCTATCCTCTATCCTATCCTATCCTCTATCCTATCCTATCCTCTATCCTGTCCTATCCTCTATCCTATCCTCCATCCTATCCTATCCTCTATCCTATAATATCATCTATCCTATCCTCTTCCCTATCCTATCCTATCCTCTATAATATCGTATCCTGTATCCTATCCTGTACTCTTTCCTATCCTATCCTCAATCCTATCCTATCCTCTCTCCTATCGTATCTTCTATCCTATCCAATCCTCTATCCTTTCCGATCCTCTATCCTATCGTATCCTCTATAATATCGTATCCTCTATCATATCCTATCCTCTTTCCTATAATATCATTTATCCTATCCTATTCCCTATCCTATCATATCCTCTATCCTATCCTAACCTCTATCCTATACTATCCTCGTTCCTATCCTATCCTCGTTCCTATCCTATCCTCAATTCTATTCTATACTGCATCCTATCCTATCCGCTATCCTATCCTATCCTCTATCCTATCCAATCCTCTGTCCTATCATCTATCCTATTCTCTATCCAATCCTATCCTATTTCGCCTCCTATCGTCTATCCTATCCAATCCCCTATCCTATCCTCTATCCTATCCTTTCCCCTATCCTATCCTTTCCTCTATCCTATTCTATCCTCTAGAAGATCGTATCCTCTATCCTATCCAATCCTCTATCCTATCCGAGCCTCTAACATATCCTATTCTCCATCCTGTCCTATCCTCTATCCTATCCTCTATAATATCGTATCCTCTATCCTATCCTATCCTCTATCCTATCCTGTATCCTTTATCCTATCCTATCCTCTATCGTATCCTATCCTCTATCCTAACCTATCCTCTATCCTATCCTATCCTATTTCCTATCCTATCCTCTATCCTATCCTCTATCCTATCGTATCCTCTATCCTATCCCATACTCTACCCTATCCTATACTCTATCCTATCATAACCTCTATCCTATCCTATCCACTATCCTATCCTATCCTCTATCCTATCCTATCCTCTATCCTACCCTATCCTCTATCCTATCCTGTCCTCTATCCTGCAATAGCATCTATCCTATCCTATTCTCTATCCTATCCTATCCTCTATCCTATCCTATCGTCTATCCTATCCAATCCCCTATCCTATCCTCTATCCGACCCTATAATCTATCCTATCCTATCCTCTATCCTATCCTATCCTCTAGCCTATCCTATCCTCTATCCTATCCTATCCTCTATCCTATCCTATTTTCTATCCTATCCTATCGTCAATCCTATCCTATCCTCTATGCTATCCTATCCTCTATCCTATCCTATCGTCTATCCTATCCTATTCCCTATCCTATCATATCCTCTATCCTATCCTAACCTCTATCCTATACTATCCTCGTTCCTATCCTATCCTCGTTCCTATCCTATCCTCAATTCTATTCTATACTGCATCCTATCCTATCCGCTATCCTATCCTATCCTCTATCCTATCCAATCCTCTGTCCTATCATCTATCCTATTCTCTATCCAATCCTATCCTATTTCGCCTCCTATCGTCTATCCTATCCAATCCCCTATCCTATCCTCTATCCTATCCTTTCCCCTATCCTATCCTTTCCTCTATCCTATTCTATCCTCTAGAAGATCGTATCCTCTATCCTATCCAATCCTCTATCCTATCCGAGC
The DNA here is from genome assembly GCF_050948215.1 of Halictus rubicundus. Lineage (NCBI taxonomy): Eukaryota > Metazoa > Arthropoda > Insecta > Hymenoptera > Halictidae > Halictus > Halictus rubicundus. Next base: position 254,837 of record NW_027488595.1, on the reverse strand, counting down.
CTCTAACATATCCTATTCTCCATCCTGTCCTATCCTCTATCCTATCCTCTATAATATCGTATCCTCTATCCTATCCTATCCTCTATCCTATCCTGTATCCTTTATCCTATCCTATCCTCTATCGTATCCTATCCTCTATCCTAACCTATCCTCTATCCTATCCTATCCTATTTCCTATCCTATCCTCTATCCTATCCTCTATCCTATCGTATCCTCTATCCTATCCCATACTCTACCCTATCCTATACTCTATCCTATCATAACCTCTATCCTATCCTATCCACTATCCTATCCTATCCTCTATCCTATCCTATCCTCTATCCTACCCTATCCTCTATCCTATCCTGTCCTCTATCCTGCAATAGCATCTATCCTATCCTATTCTCTATCCTATCCTATCCTCTATCCTATCCTATCGTCTATCCTATCCAATCCCCTATCCTATCCTCTATCCGACCCTATAATCTATCCTATCCTATCCTCTATCCTATCCTATCCTCTAGCCTATCCTATCCTCTATCCTATCCTATCCTCTATCCTATCCTATTTTCTATCCTATCCTATCGTCAATCCTATCCTATCCTCTATGCTATCCTATCCTCTATCCTATCCTATCGTCTATCCTATCCTATCCTCTATCCTATCCTATCCTCTATCCTATCCTATCCACTATCCTATCCTATCCTCTATCCTATCCTATCCTCTATCCTATCCTATCCTCTATCCTATCCTATCCTCTATCCTATCCTCCATCCTATCCTATCCTCTATCCTATAATATCATCTATCCTATCCTCTTCCCTATCCTATTCTATCCTCTATAACATCGTATCCTGTATCCTATCCTGTCCTCTTTCCTATCCTATCCTCAATCCTATCCTATCCTCTATCCTATCCTATCCTCTATCCTATCCTATCCTCTATCCTGTCCTATCCTCTATCCTATCCTCCATCCTATCCTATCCTCTATCCTATAATATCATCTATCCTATCCTCTTCCCTATCCTATCCTATCCTCTATAATATCGTATCCTGTATCCTATCCTGTACTCTTTCCTATCCTATCCTCAATCCTATCCTATCCTCTATCCTATCGTATCTTCTATCCTATCCAATCCTCTATCCTTTCCGATCCTCTATCCTATCGTATCCTCTATAATATCGTATCCTCTATCCTATCCTATCCTCTATCCTATCCTATCCTCTATCCTATCCTATCCTCTATCCTATCCTATCCTCTATCCTATCCAATCCTCTATCCTATCCTCTATCCCGTCCTGACCTCTATCCAATTCTATCGTCAATCCTATCCTATCCTCTATGCTATCCTATCGTCAATCCTATCCTATCGTCTATCCTATCCTATCCTCTATCCTATCCTATCCTCTATCCTATCCTATCCACTATCCTATCCTATCCTCTATCCTATCCTATCCTCTATCCTATCCTATCCTGTATGCTATCCTATCCTCTATCCTATCCTATCGCCAATTCTATCCTATCCTCTATTCTATCCTATCCTCTATCCTATCCTATCCTCTATCCTATCCTATCCTCTATCCTATCCTCGATCCTATCCTATCCTCTATCCTATAATATCATCTATCCTATCCTCTTCCCTATCCTATCCTATCCTCTATAATATCGTATCCTGTATCCTATCCTGTACTCTTTCCTATCCTATCCTCAATCCTATCCTATCATATCATCTATCGTATCCTATCCTCTATCCTATCCTATCTTCTATCCTATCCTATCCTCTATCCTATCCTATCCTCTATCCTATCCTATCCTCTATCCTCTATCCTATCCAATCCTCTATCCTATACTCTATCCTATCCTCTATCATATGCTATCCTCAATCGAATCCTATCCTATCCTCTATCCTATAATATCATCTATCCTACGCTATTCTCTATCCTATCCCATGCTCTTCCCTATCCTCTATCCTATCCTATCCTCTATCCAATCCTATCCTGTATCCTATCCTATCTTCTATATTATCCTATCCTCTATTTTATCCTGTCCTCAATCCTAGCCTATCCTCTATCATATCCTATCCTCTTTCCTATCCTATTCTCTATCCTATCCTATCCTCTATCCTATCCTATTCTCTAGAGTATAATAGCCTCTATAATATCGTATCCTCAATCCTATCCTATCCTATCCTCTGTCCTATAATATCCTCTATCCTATCCTATCCTCTATCCTATCCTATCCTCCATCCTATCCTATCCTCTATCCTATCCTGTATCCTATCCTATCCTCTATCCTATCCTGTATTCTATCCTATCCCATCCTCTATCCTATCCTATCCCCTATAATATAGTATCCTCTATCCTATAATATCATCTATCCTATCCTATTCTCTATCCTATCCTATCCTCTATCGTATCCTATCCTCTATCCTATCCAATCCTCTATCCTATCCTCTATCCCGTCCTGACCTCTATCCAATTCTATCGTCAATCCTATCCTATCCTCTATGCTATCCTATCGTCAATCCTATCCTATCGTCTATCCTATCCTATCCTCTATCCTATCCTATCCTCTATCCTATCCTATCCACTATCCTATCCTATCCTCTATCCTATCCTATCCTCTATCCTATCCTATCCTCTAAGCTATCCTATCCTCTATCCTATCCTATCGCCTATTCTATCCTATCCTCTATTCTATCCTATCCTCTATCCTATCCTATCCTCTATCCTATCCTATCCTCTATCCTATCCTATCCTCTATCCTATCCTCGATCCTATCCTATCCTCTATCCTATAATATCATCTATCCTATCCTCTTCCCTATCCTATCCTATCCTCTATAATATCGTATCCTGTATCCTATCCTGTACTCTTTCCTATCCTATCCTCAATCCTATCCTATCCTCTATCCTATCGTATCTTCTATCCTATCCAATCCTCTATCCTTTCCGATCCTCTATCCTATCGTATCCTCTATAATATCGTATCCTCTATCATATCCTATCCTCTTTCCTATAATATCATTTATAATATCCTATTCCCTATCCTATCATATCCTCTATCCTATCCTAACCTCTATCCTATCCTATCCTCGTTCCTATCCTATCCTCAATTCTATTCTATACTGCATCCTATCCTATCCGCTATCCTATCCTATCCTCTATCCTATCCTATCCTCTATCCTATCCTGTATCCTTTATCCTATCCTATCCTCTATCGTATCCTATCCTCTATCCTAACCTATCCTCTATCCTATCCTATCCTATTTCCTATCCTATCCTCTATCCTATCCTCTATCCTATCGTATCCTCTATCCTATCCCATTCTCTACCCTATCCTATACTCTGTCCTATCATATCCTCTATCCTATCCTATCCACTATCCTATAATATCCTCTATCCTATCCTATACTCTACCCTATCCTATCCTCTATAATATCTTAACCTGTATCCTATACTATCCTCTATCCCATCATATCATCTCTCCTATGCTATCCTCTACCATATCCTATCCTCTGTCCTACCCTATCCTGTATCCTATCCTCTATCCTATCCTATCCTCTAGCCTATCCTATCCTCTATCCTATCCTATCCTCTATCCTATCCTATCCACTATCCTATCCTATCCTTTATCCTATCCTATCCTCTCTCCAATCCTATCCTCAATCCTATCGTATCCAATATCCTATCCTATCCTCTATCCTATACTATCCTCTATCCTTTCCGATCCTCTATCCTATCGTATCCTCTATCATATCCTATCCACTTTCCTATAATATCATTTATCCTATCCTATTCCCAATCCTATCATATCCTCTATCCTATCCTAACCTCTATCCTATCCTATCCTCGTTCCTATCCTATCCTCAATTCTATCCTATACTGCATCCTATCCTATCCGCTCTCCTATCCTATCCTCTAACCTATCCAATCCTCTATCCTATTATCTATCCTATTCTGTATCCAATCCTATACTATTTCGCCTCATATCCTCTATCCTATCCAATCCCCTATCCTATCCTCTATCCTATCCTTTCCCCTATCCTATCCTTTCCTCTATCCTATCCTATCCTCTAGAAGATCGTATTCTATATCCTATCCAATCCTCTATCCTATCCGAGCCTCTAACCTATCCTATCCTCCATCCTGTCCTATCCTCTATCCTATCCTCTATAATATCGTATCCTCTATACTATCCTATCCTCTATCCTATCCTCTATCCTTTATACTATCCTATCCTCTATCCTATCCTATCCTCTAACCTATCCTATCCTTAATCCTATCCTATCCTCCATGCTATCCTATCCTCTATCCTATCCTCTATCCTTTATCCTATCGTATCCGCTATCGTATCCTATCCTCTATCCTAACCTATCCTCTATCCTATCCTATCCTATTTCCTATCCTATCCTCTATCCTATCCTCTATCCTATCGTATCCTCTATCCTATCCCATACTCTGCCCTATCCTATACTCTACCCTATCATATCCTCTATCCTATCCTATCCACTATCCTATAATATCCTCTATCCTATCCTATACTCTACCCTATCCTATCCTCTATAATATATTATCCTCTATCCTATACTATCCTCTATCCCATCATATCATCTCTCCTATGCTATCCTCTACCCTATCCTATCCTCTGTCCTACCCTATCCTGTATCCTATCCTCTATCCTATCCTATCCTCTAGCCTATCCAATCACCTATCCTATACTCTAACACATCCTATCATCTATCCTATCATATCGTCTATCAAATTCTATACTCTATCCTATCCTTTACACTATCCTATCCTATCCTCTCGTCTATCCTATCCAATCCCCTATCCTATCCTCTATCCAATCCTATCCTCTATACTATCCTATCCTCAACCCTATCCTATCCTCAATTCGATCCTATACTCCATCCTATCCTATCCGCTATCCTATCCTATCCTCTATAATATCGTATCCTCTATCATATCCTATCCTCTTTCCTATAATACCATCTATCCTATCCTATTCCCTATCCTATCCTATCCTATCCTCTATCCTATCCTATCCTCAACCCTATCCTATCCTCAATTCTATCCTATACTCCATCCTATCCAATCCTCTATCCTATCCTCTATCCTATTCTCTATCCAATCCTATCCTCTTTCGTCTCCTATCCTCTGTCCTATCATATCCTGTATTATATCCTATCCTCTATCCTATCCTAGCCTCTAACCTATCCTATCCGCAATCCTATCCTATCCTCTATCCTATCCAATCCCCTATGCTATCCTCTATCGTATCCTATCCTCTATCCTATCCAATCCTCTATCCTATCCTCTATCCCGTCCTGTCCTCTATCCTATCCTATTGTCAATCGTATCCTATCCTCTATCCCGTCCTGTCCTCTATCCTATCCTATCGTCAATCGTATCCTATCCTCTATGCTATCCTATCCTCTATCCTATCCTATCGTCTATCCTATCCTATCCTCTATCCTATCCTATCCTCTATCCTATCCTATCCACTATCCTATCCTATCCTCTATCCTATCCTATCCTCTATCCTATCCTATCCTCTATGCTATCCTATCCTCTATCCTATCCTATCGTCTATTCTATCCTATCCTCTATTCTATCCTATCCTCTATCCTATCCTATCCACTATCCTATCCTATTCTCTATCCTATCCTATCCTCTATCCTATCCTATACTTGATCGTATCCTGTCCTCTATCCTATTCAATCCTTTATATTATCCTCTATCCTATCCTATCCTCTATCCTTTCCTATCCTCTATCCTATCCTATCCTCTATCCTATCAGATCCTCTAACCTATCCTATCCTTAATCCTATCCTATCCTCCATGCTACCCTATCCTCTATCCTATCCTATCATATCATCTATCGTATCCTATCCTCCATGCTATCCTATCCTCTATCCTATCCTATCATATCATCAATCGTATCCTATCCTCTATCTTATCCTATCTTCTATCCTATCCTATCCTCTATCCTATCCTATCCTCTATCCTATCCTATCCTCTATCCTATCCAATCCTCTATCCTGTCCTCTATCCCGTCCTGTCCTCTATCCTATCCTATCGTCAATCCTATAATATCATCTATCCTATCCTATCCTCTATCCTATCCTGTACTCTATCCTATCCCATCCTCTATCCTATCCTATCCCCTATAATATCGTATCCTCTATCCTATAATATCATCTATCCTATCCTATTCTCTATCCTATCCTATCCTCTATCCTATCCTATCCTCTATCGTATCCTATCCTCTATCCTATCCAATCCTCTATCCTATCCTCTATCCCGTCCTGTCCTCTATCCTATCCTATCGTCAATCCTATCCTATCCTCTATGCTATCCTATCCTCTATCCTATTATATCGTCTATCCTATCCTATCCTCTATCCTATCCTATCCTCTATCCTATCCTATCCACTATCCTATCCTATCCTCTTTCCTATCCTATTCTCTATCCTATCCTATCCTCTATCCTACCCTATCCTCTATAGTATAATAGCCTCTATAATATCGTATCCTCTATCCTATCCTATCCTCAATCCTATCCTATCCTATCCTCTGTCCTTTAATATCCTCTATCCTATCCTATCCTCTATCCTATCCTATCCTCCATCCTATCCTATCCTCTATCCTATCCTGTATCCTATCCTATCCTCTATCCTATCCTATCCTCTACCCTATCCTATCCTCTATCCTATCCTATCCTCTATCCTATCCTATCTTCTATATTATCCTATCTTCTATTTTATCCTGTCCTCAATCCTATCCTATCCTCTATCATATCCTATCCTCTTTCCTATCCTATTCTCTATCCTATCCTATCCTCTATCCTATCCTATCCTCTATAGTATAATAGCCTCTATAATATCGTATCCTCTATCCTATCCTATCCTCAATCCTATCCTATCCTATCCTCTGTCCTATAATATCCTCTATCCTATCCTATCCTCTATCCTATCCTATCCTCCATCCTATCCTATCCTCTATCCTATCCTGTATCCTATAATATCCTCTATCCTATCCTGTACTCCATCCTATCCCATCCTCTATCCTATCCTATCCCCTATAATATCGTATCCTCTATCCTATAATATCATCTATCCTACGCTATTCTCTATCCTATCCCATCCTCTTCCCTAACCCATACTCTATCCTATCATATCCTCTATCCTATCCTATCCACTATCCTATCCTATCCTCTTTCCTATCCTATTCTCTATCCTATCCTATCCTCTATCCTATCCTATACTCTATCGTATCCTGTCCCCTATCCTATCCAATCCTTTATCCTATCCTCTATCCTATCCTATCCTCTATCCTTTCCTATCCTCTATCCTATCCTATCCTGTATCCTATCCTATCCTCTAACGTATCCTATCCTTCATCCTATCCTATCCTCTATCCTATCCTATCCTCTATCCTATCCTATCTTCTATATTATCCTATCTTCTATTTTATCCTGTCCTCAATCCTATCCTATCCTCTATCATATCCTATCCTCTTTCCTATCCTATTCTCTATCCTATCCTATCCTCTATCCTATCCTATCCTCTATAGTATAATAGCCTCTATAATATCGTATCCTCTATCCTATCCTATCCTCAATCCTATCCTATCCTATCCTCTGTCCTATAATATCCTCTATCCTATCGTATCCTCTATCCTATCCTATCCTCCATCCTATCCTATCCTCTATCCTATCCTGTATCCTATCCTATCCTCTATCCTATCCTGTACTCTATCCTATCCCATCCTCTATCCTATCCTATCCCCTATAATATCGTATCCTCTATCCTATAATATCCTACTATCCTATCCTATTCTCTATCCTATCCTATCCTCTATCCTATCCTATCCTCTATCGTATCCTATCCTCTATCCTATCCAATCCTCTATCCTATCCTCTATCCCGTCCTGTCCTCTATCCTATCCTATCGTCAATCCTATCCTATCCTCTATGCTATCCTATCCTCTATCCTATCCTATCGTCTATCCTATCCTATCCTCTATCCTATCCTATCCTCTATCCTATCCTATCCACTATCCTATCCTATCCTCTATCCTATCCTATCCTCTATCCTATCCTATCCTCTATGCTATCCTATCCTCTATCCTATCCTATCCACTATCCTATCCTATCCTCTATCCTATCCTATCCTCTATCCTATCCTATCCACTATCCTATCCTATCCTCTATCCTATCCTATCCTCTATCCTATCCTCTATCATATGCTATGCTCAATCGAATCCTATCCTATCCTCTATCCTATCCTATCCTCTATCCTATAATATAATCTATCCTACGCTATTCTCTATCCTATCCCATCCTCTTCCCTATCCCATACTCTATCCTATCATATCCTCTATCCTATCCTAACCACTATCCTATCCTATCCTCTTTCTTATCGTATTCTCTATCCTATCCTATCCTCTATCCTATCCTATACTTTATCGTATCCTGTCCTCTATCCTATTCAATCCTTTATATTATCCTCTATCCTATCCTATCCTCTATCCTTTCCTATCCTCTATCCTATCCTATCCTCTATCCTATCAGATCCTCTAACCTATCCTATCCTTAATCCTATCCTATCCTCCATGCTACCCTCTCCTCTATCCTATCCTATCATATCATCTATCGTATCCTATCCTCCATGCTATCCTATCCTATCATATCATCTATCGTATCCTATCCTCCATGCTATCCTTTTTTTTTTTTTTTAGGAGTATTTGTCTATATTCTTTAAATTGCAAATTCAAATTTCGTATAAAACCGCTGGTTTTAAATTGTTTCTCGCCTGTTAACAAATAGTTTCTATTTTAATTTCGATTTCGCTTATGCTTCGCTCGCTTAAATTCTATCGGTTACTAAATATATTAATTCTTCGCTTCTATCTGAATATGATTTATTCTAATTTTTTCCTACATCTCTAATCGCTCGCGGCTATCTGTTGCTTAATTTATTAATTAATCTAAAGGGTATACTAGTCTATTTTAATTTATTATTATGCTAGTACTACTATACTATACTATACCACATAATATACCATGTACTACCTAATAAACTAAATAAACTAATCCTATTCTACGGTATTCCAATGCTATTATAATTAAATTAAATTATCTCTAATTAAATTAAATTATCTCTAAAGTTACGCCTCGTCTCGCCTGGCTTGTATGGCCGAAGGATCGCTCGCGGCTATCTGTTGCTTAATTTATTAATTAATCTAAAGAATATAATAGTCTATTTTAATTTATTACTATGCTAATACTACTATACTATATAATATACTATGTACTAACTAATAAACTAAATAAACTAATCCTATTCTACGGTATTCTAGTGCTATTCTAATTAAATTAAATTATCTCTAAAGTTACGCCTCGTCTCGCCTGGCTTGTATGGCCGAGGGAAAGGTATTACTAATTATAAAAATTTTTATTATGTTTTTCTACCTATGCTAAATTTTCGTTAATCTCTCCCTGTATATATCCCTATATTCTATACCTAATTTTAAACGCAAAAAACCCTCAAAAAACCCCTTTTTTGGCTTTGCGCCAAGAGCAAAGTGGCCTTTTTTGCCTGGTTTACCCCCTTTTTTTATTACTTCTTCGTATAGGCCTGGACGTTCCGGTCACTCGGCCTGTACAAATTTTTTCCAAAAATCGGCTCCTTATATAAGTAAAAACCCGATTTTCGGTCAAAAAGTGGGGGTAGGCGGGTTTTTCCCCCACCACGGGGTTTCCTGAAACCCCTCCCCACCCTTAGTTCTTATCTTTATTTTTAAAGGGCCTCTACGTGCTCGGTTTGTCTCGAGTTCCTGAAAAATTAATTTGCCACCCGGTATAACCGTTTCTCCAAGTTTGTCCTATCGGGCCGTTCGTGGGCTCGTTGGAAAGGTCTATCCGAGTGCACTATCGTTATCGTATCTACTTTACTCTACCACTCTAAACACGCCTCTGTTTCCTCGTATCTCCGAACAGGGAGGGGGGATCGAAAAGTTTTCCCCACCCGGGAGAAATATCTCCCTTTTGGACCCTATCTACTCTACACCTCTTGTAAATACTACGTATAAAATTTCAGATCAATCGGAGCATTTTCGGTGTTTCGCTATCTCTATTCGGGCTGTTATCCTTTTCTTTTATCTAGTAACGACTTACTCTTTTGCTCCGACCGACCCTTCGCACTTGTACTCCTCTCTCCTCAGGTCCCTTCCGGTATTTTTTCACAACGTTCAAGTCCTTTATATGCACACGATTTCCTAATTTCGACTATTTTATCCAATTATTCGAGGTATAAATCACTTATTGCGCGTTTATAGCTACAATTAATTTTCTAATAGTCCAAATTATTCTCATTATTCACTTATTTTCGGCACTTTAATCGCTGCTATCTTCGCGTCGTTAGTCTATTTTTGTCTATTTATATTCTAATTATTTATTTATTTAATTCTCCAGTTTTTTCGCGTTAACCGCGTATATTGTTCACTGGGTATCAAATTTCTTATTATTTTCCAACTATATTCGGAACTCGCGAGTATTTGTTTCAAAGTTCGCGTTTTTCGCGTGCAAATTCTCGCGGTAACTTCAGCTTCTGCTTTTTTATTTCACGATTCCCGGTAGTTATTAAATTCCTACAATTATCGCTGTATCTTTATTTAATACTCCGAAAAAGAAATTCAAAACTAAGCTATATCGTTAGAGATTCACTTTGTTCTATGCTCTTTCGAGGTTCGAATCGATCTCTTCCTCCATGCTATCCTATCCTCTATCCTATCCTATCATATCATCTATCGTATCCTATCCTCTATCTTATCCTATCTTCTATCCTATCCTATCCTCTATCCTATCCTATCCTCTATCCTATCCTATCCTCTATCCTATCCAATCCTCTATCCTGTCCTCTATCCCGTCCTGTCCTCTATCCTATCCTATCGTCAATCCTATAATATCATCTATCCTATCCTATCCTCTATCCTATCCTGTACTCTATCCTATCCCATCCTCTATCCTATCCTATCCCCTATAATATCATATCCTCTATCCTATAATATCATCTATCCTATCCTATTCTCTATCCTATCCTATCCTCTATCCTATCCTATCCTCTATCGTATCCTATCCTCTATCCTATCCAATCCTCTATCCTATCCTCTATCCCGTCCTGTCCTCTATCCTATCCTATCGTCAATCCTATCCTATCCTCTATGCTATCCTATCCTCTATCCTATTATATCGTCTATCCTATCCTATCCTCTATCCTATCCTATCCTCTATCCTATCCTATCCACTATCCTATCCTATCCTCTTTCCTATCCTATTCTCTATCCTATCCTATCCTCTATAGTATAATAGCCTCTATAATATCGTATCCTCTATCCTATCCTATCCTCAATTCTATCCTATCCTATCCTCTGTCCTATAATATCCTCTATCCTATCCTATCCTCTATCCTATCCTATCCTCTATCCTATCCTATCCACTATCCTATCCTATCCTCTTTCCTATCCTATTCTCTATCCTATCTTATCCTCTATAGTATAATAGCCTCTATAATATCGTATCCTCTATCCTATCCTATCCTCAATTCTATCCTATCCTATCCTCTGTCCTATAATATCCTCTATCCTATCCTATCCTCTATCCTATCCTATCCTCCATCCTATCCTATCCTCTATCCTATCCTGTATCCTATCCTATCCTCTATCCTATCCTATCCTCTATCCTATCCTATCCTCTATCCTATCCTATCCTCTATCCTATCCTATCTTCTATATTATCCTATCTTCTATTTTATCCTGTCCTCAATCCTATCCTATCCTCTATCATATCCTATCCTCTTTCCTATCCTATTCTCTATCCTATCCTATCCTCTATCCTATCCTATCCTCTATAGTATAATAGCCTCTATAATATCGTATCCTCTATCCTATCCTATCCTCAATCCTATCCTATCGTATCCTCTGTCCTATAATATCCTCTATCCTATCCTATCCTCTATGCTATCCTATCCTCTATCCTATCCTATCGCCTATTCTATCCTATCCTCTATTCTATCCTATCCTCTATCCTATCCTATCCACTATCCTATCCTATCCTCTATCCTATCCTATCCTCTATCCTATCCTATCCTCTATCCTATCCTCGATCCTATCCTATCCTCTATCCTATAATATCATCTATCCTATCCTCTTCCCTATCCTATCCTATCCTCTATAATATCGTATCCTGTATCCTATCCTGTACTCTTTCCTATCCTATCCTCAATCCTATCCTATCCTCTATCCTATCGTATCTTCTATCCTATCCAATCCTCTATCCTTTCCGATCCTCTATCGTATCGTATCCTCTATAATACCGTATCCTCTATCATATCCTATCCTCTTTCCTATAATATCATTTATAATATCCTATTCCCTATCCTATCATATCCTCTATCCTATCCTAACCTCTATCCTATCCTATCCTCCTTCCTATCCTATCCTCAATTCTATTCTATACTGCATCCTATCCTATCCGCTATCCTATCCTATCCTCTATCCTATCCTATCCTCTATCCTATCCTGTATCCTTTATCCTATCCTATCCTCTATCCTATCCAATCCTCTATCCTGTCCTCTATCCCGTCCTGTCCTCTATCCTATCCTATCGTCAATCCTATAATATCATCTATCCTATCCTATCCTCTATCCTATCCTATCCTCTATAGTATAATAGCCTCTATAATATCGTATCCTCTATCCTATCCTATCCTCAATTCTATCCTATCCTATCCTCTGTCCTATAATATCCTCTATCCTATCCTATCCTCTATCCTATCCTATCCTCTATCCTATCCTATCCACTATCCTATCCTATCCTCTTTCCTATCCTATTCTCTATCCTATCCTATCCTCTATAGTATAATAGCCTCTATAATATCGTATCCTCTATCCTATCCTATCCTCAATTCTATCCTATCCTATCCTCTGTCCTATAATATCCTCTATCCTATCCTATCCTCTATCCTATCCTATCCTCCATCCTATCCTATCCTCTATCCTATCCTGTATCCTATCCTATCCTCTATCCTATCCTATCCTCTATCCTATCCTATCCTCTATCCTATCCTATCCTCTATCCTATCCTATCTTCTATATTATCCTATCTTCTATTTTATCCTGTCCTCAATCCTATCCTATCCTCTATCATATCCTATCCTCTTTCCTATCCTATTCTCTATCCTATCCTATCCTCTATCCTATCCTATCCTCTATAGTATAATAGCCTCTATAATATCGTATCCTCTATCCTATCCTATCCTCAATCCTATCCTATCGTATCCTCTGTCCTATAATATCCTCTATCCTATCCTATCCTCTATGCTATCCTATCCTCTATCCTATCCTATCGCCTATTCTATCCTATCCTCTATTCTATCCTATCCTCTATCCTATCCTATCCACTATCCTATCCTATCCTCTATCCTATCCTATCCTCTATCCTATCCTATCCTCTATCCTATCCTCGATCCTATCCTATCCTCTATCCTATAATATCATCTATCCTATCCTCTTCCCTATCCTATCCTATCCTCTATAATATCGTATCCTGTATCCTATCCTGTACTCTTTCCTATCCTATCCTCAATCCTATCCTATCCTCTATCCTATCGTATCTTCTATCCTATCCCATCCTCTATCCTATCCTATCCCCTATAATGTAGTATCCTCTATCCTATAATATCATCTATCCTATCCTATTCTCTATCCTATCCTATCCTCTATCGTATCCTATCCTCTATCCTATCCAATCCTCTATCCTATCCTCTATCCGATCCTGACCTCTATCCAATTCTATCGTCAATCCTATCCTATCCTCTATGCTATCCTCTCGTCAATCCTATCCTATCGTCTATCCTATCCTATCCTCTATCCTATCCTATCCTCTATCCTATCCTATCCACTATCCTATCCTATCCTCTATCCTATCCTATCCTCTATCCTATCCTATCCTCTATGCTATCCTATCCTCTATCCTATCCTATCGCCTATTCTATCCTATCCTCTATTCTATCCTATCATCTATCCTATCCTATCCACTATCCTATCCTATCCTCTATCCTATCCTATCCTCTAACCTATCCTATCCTCTATCCTATCCTATCCTCTATCCTATCCTCGAACCTATCCTATCCTCTATCCTATAATATCATCTATCCTATCCTCTTCCCTATCCTATCCTATCCTCTATAATATCGTATCCTGTATCCTATCCTGTACTCTTTCCTATCCTATCCTCAATCCTATCCTATCCTCTATCCTATCGTATCTTCTATCCTATCCAATCCTCTATCCTTTCCGATCCTCTATCCTATCGTGTCCTCTATCCTATCCTGTATCCTTTATCCTATCCTATCCTCTATCGTATCCTATCCTCTATCCTATTCAATCCTCTATCCTGTCCTCTATCCCGTCCTGTCCTCTATCCTATCCTATCGTCAATCCTATAATATCATCTATCCTATCCTATCCTCTATCCTATCCTATCCTCTATCCTATCCAATCCTCTATCCTATCCTCTATCCCGTCCTGTCCTTTATCCTATCCTATCGTCAATCCTATCCTATCCTCTATGCTATCCTATCCTCCTTCCTATCCTATCCTCAATTCTATTCTATACTGCATCCTATCCTATCCGCTATCCTATCCTATCCTCTATCCTATCCTATCCTCTATCCTATCCTGTATCCTTTATCCTATCCTATCCTCTATCGTATCCTATCCTCTATCCTATTCAATCCTCTATCCTGTCCTCTATCCCGTCCTGTCCTCTATCCTATCCTATCGTCAATCCTATAATATCATCTATCCTATCCTATCCTCTATCCTATCCTATCCTCTATCCTATCCAATCCTCTATCCTATCCTCTATCCCGTCCTGTCCTTTATCCTATCCTATCGTCAATCCTATCCTATCCTCTATGCTATCCTATCCTCTATCCTATCCTATCGTCTATCCTATCCTATCCTCTATCCTATCCTATCCTCTATCCTATCCTATCCACTATCCTATCCTATCCTCTATCCTATCCTATCCTCTATCCTATCCTATCCTCTATGCTATCCTATCCTCTATCCTATCCTATCGTCTATTCTATCCTATCCTCTATTCTATCCTATCCTCTATCCTATCCTATCCACTATCCTATCCTATCCTCTATCCTATCCTATCCTCTATCCTATCCTCTATCATATGCTATCCTCAATCTAATCCTATCCTATCCTCTATCCTATCGTATCCTCTATCCTATCCTATCCACTATCCTATCCTATCCTCTTTCCTATCCTATTCTCTATCCTATCCTATCCTCTATCCTATCCTATACTTTATCGTATCCTGTCCTCTAACCTATCCCATCCTTTATATTATCCTCTATCCTATCCTATCCTCTATCCTTTCCTATCCTCTATCCTATCCTATCCTCTATCCTATCCTATCCTCTAACCTATCCTATCCTTAATCCTATCCTATCCTCCATGCTATCCTATCGTCTATCCTATCCTATCATATCATCTATCGTATCCTATCCTCTATCCTATCCTATCTTCTATCCTATCCTATCCTCTATCCTATCCTATCCTCTATCCTATCCTATCCTCTATCCTCTATCCTATCCAATCCTCTATCCTATACTCTATCCTATCCTCTATCATATGCTATCCTCAATCGAATCCTATCCTATCCTCTATCCTATAATATCATCTATCCTACGCTATTCTCTATCCTATCCCATGCTCTTCCCTATCACATACTCTGTCCTAGCATATCCTCTATCCTATCCTATACTCTATCCTATCCTATCCTCTATCCTATCCTATCCTCTATCCTATCCTATCTTCTATATTATCCTATCCTCTATTTTATCCTGTCCTCAATCCTATCCTATCCTCTATCATATCCTATCCTCTTTCCTATCCTATTCTCTATCCTATCCTATCCTCTATCCTATCCTATTCTCTATAGTATAATAGCCTCTATAATATCGTATCCTCAATCCTATCCTATCCTCTGTCCTATAATATCCTCTATCCTATCCTATCCTCTATCCTATCCTATCCTCCATCCTATCCTATCCTCTATCCTATCCTGTATCCTATCATATCCTCTATCCTATCCTGTACTCTATCCTATCCCATCCTCTATCCTATCCTATCCCCTATAATATAGTATCCTCTATCCTATAATATCATCTATCCTATCCTATTCTCTATCCTATCCTATCCTCTATCGTATCCTATCCTCTATCCTATCCAATCCTCTATCCTATCCTCTATCCCGTCCTGACCTCTATCCAATTCTATCGTCAATCCTATCCTATCCTCTATGCTATCCTATCGTCAATCCTATCCTATCGTCTATCCTATCCTATCCTCTATCCTATCCTATCCTCTATCCTATCCTATCCACTATCCTATCCTATCCTCTATCCTATCCTATCCTCTATTCTATCCTATCCTCTATCCTATCCTATCCACTATCCTATCCTATCCTCTATCGTATCCTATCCTCTATCCTAACCTATCCTCTATCCTATCCTATCCTATTTCCTATCCTATCCTCTATCCTATCCTCTATCCTATCGTATCCTCTATCCTATCCCATTCTCTACCCTATCCTATACTCTGTCCTATCATATCCTCTATCCTATCCTATCCACTATCCTATCCTATCCTCTATCCTATCCTATCCTCTATCCTCTCCTATCCTCTATGCTATCCTATCCCCATCCTATCCTATCGCCTATTCTATCCTATCCTCTATTCTATCCTATCCTCTATCCTATCCTATCCACTATCCTATCCTATCCTCTATCCTATCCTATCCTCTATCCTATCCTATCCTCTATCCTATCCTATCCTCTATCCTATCCTCGATCCTATCCTATCCTCTATCCTATAATATCATCTATCCTATCCTCTTCCCTATCCTATCCTATCCTCTATAATATCGTATCCTGTATCCTATCCTGTACTCTTTCCTATCCTATCCTCAATCCTATCCTATCCTCTATCCTATCGTATCTTCTATCCTATCCAATCCTCTATCCTTTCCGATCCTCTATCCTATCGTATCCTCTACAATATCGTATCCTCTATCATATCCTATCCTCTTTCCTATAATATCATTTATAATATCCTATTCCCTATCCTATCATATCCTCTATCCTATCCTAACCTGTATCCTATCCTATCCTCTAACCTATCCTATCCTTAATCCTATCCTATCCTCCATGCTATCCTATCCTCTATCCTATCCTATCATATCATCTATCGTATCCTATCCTCTATCCTATCCTATCTTCTATCCTATCCTATCCTCTATCCTATCCTATCCTCTATCCTATCCTATCCTCTATCCTCTATCCTATCCAATCCTCTATCCTATACTCTATCCTATCCTCTATCATATGCTATCCTCAATCGAATCCTATCCTATCCTCTATCCTATAATATCATCTATCCTACGCTATTCTCTATCCTATCCCATGCTCTTCCCTATCCCATACTCTATCCTATCATATCCTCTATCCTATCCTATACTCTATCCTATCCTATCCTCTATCCTATCCTATCCTCTACCCTATCCTATCTTCTATATTATCCTATCCTCTATTTTATCCTGTCCTCAATCCTATCCTATCCTCTATCATATCCTATCCTCTTTCCTATCCTATTCTCTATCCTATCCTATCCTCTATCCTATCCTATTCTCTATAGTATAATAGACTCTATAATATCGTATCCTCAATCCTATCCTATCCTCTGTCCTATAATATCCTCTATCCTATCCTATCCTCTATCCTATCCTATCCTCCATCCTATCCTATCCTCTATCCTATCCTGTATCCTATCCTATCCTCTATCCTATCCTGTACTCTATCCTATCCCATCCTCTATCCTATCCTATCCTCTATCCTATCCTATACTTTATCGTATCCTGTCCTCTATCCTATCCCATCCTTTATATTATCCTCTATCCTATCCTATCCTCTATCCTTTCCTATCCTCTATCCTATCCTATCCTCTATCCTATCCTATCCTCTAACCTATCCTATCCTTAATCCTATCCTATCCTCCATGCTATCCTATCGTCTATCCTATCCTATCATATCATCTATCGTATCCTATCCTCTATCCTATCCTATCTTCTATCCTATCCTATCCTCTATCCTATCCTATCCTCTATCCTATCCTATCCTCTATCCTATCCTATCCTCTATCCTATCCTATCCTCTGTCCTATCCTCTATCCTATCCTATCCTCTATCCTCTATCCTATCCAATCCTCTATCCTATCCTCTATCATATGCTATCCTCAATCGAATCCTATCCTATCTTCTATACTATCCTATCCTCTATCCTATAATATAATCTATCCTACGCCATTCTCTATCCTATCCCATCCTCTTCCCTATCCCATACTCTATCCTATCATATCCTCTATCCTATCCTAACCACTATCCTATCCTATCCTCTTTCTTATCGTATTCTCTATCCTATCCTATCCTCTATCCTATCCTATACTTTATCGTATCCTGTCCTCTATCCTATTCAATCCTTTATATTATCCTCTATCCTATCCTATCCTCTATCCTTTCCTATCCTCTATCCTATCCTATCCTCTATCCTATCAGATCCTCTAACCTATCCTATCCTTAATCCTATCCTATCCTCCATGCTACCCTCTCCTCTATCCTATCCTATCATATCATCTATCGTATCCTATCCTCCATGCTATCCTATCCTATCATATCATCTATCGTATCCTATCCTCCATGCTATCCTATCCTCTATCCTATCCTATCATATCATCTATCGTATCCTATCCTCTATCTTATCCTATCTTCTATCCTATCCTATCCTCTATCCTATCCTATCCTCTATCCTATCCTATCCTCTATCCTATCCAATCCTCTATCCTGTCCTCTATCCCGTCCTGTCCTCTATCCTATCCTATCGTCAATCCTATAATATCATCTATCCTATCCTATCCTCTATCCTATCCTGTACTCTATCCTATCCCATCCTCTATCCTATCCTATCCCCTATAATATCATATCCTCTATCCTATAATATCATCTATCCTATCCTATTCTCTATCCTATCCTATCCTCTATCCTATCCTATCCTCTATCGTATCCTATCCTCTATCCTATCCAATCCTCTATCCTATCCTCTATCCCGTCCTGTCCTCTATCCTATCCTATCGTCAATCCTATCCTATCCTCTATGCTATCCTATCCTCTATCCTATTATATCGTCTATCCTATCCTATCCTCTATCCTATCCTATCCTCTATCCTATCCTATCCACTATCCTATCCTATCCTCTTTCCTATCCTATTCTCTATCCTATCCTATCCTCTATAGTATAATAGCCTCTATAATATCGTATCCTCTATCCTATCCTATCCTCAATTCTATCCTATCCTATCCTCTGTCCTATAATATCCTCTATCCTATCCTATCCTCTATCCTATCCTATCCTCCATCCTATCCTATCCTCTATCCTATCCTGTATCCTATCCTATCCTCTATCCTATCCTATCCTCTATCCTATCCTATCCTCTATCCTATCCTATCCTCTATCCTATCCTATCTTCTATATTATCCTATCTTCTATTTTATCCTGTCCTCAATCCTATCCTATCCTCTATCATATCCTATCTTCTTTCCTATCCTATTCTCTATCCTATCCTATCCTCTATCCTATCCTATCCTCTATAGTATAATAGCCTCTATAATATCGTATCCTCTATCCTATCCTATCCTCAATCCTATCCTATCGTATCCTCTGTCCTATAATATCCTCTATCCTATCCTATCCTCTATGCTATCCTATCCTCTATCCTATCCTATCGCCTATTCTATCCTATCCTCTATTCTATCCTATCCTCTATCCTATCCTATCCACTATCCTATCCTATCCTCTATCCTATCCTATCCTCTATCCTATCCTATCCTCTATCCTATCCTCGATCCTATCCTATCCTCTATCCTATAATATCATCTATCCTATCCTCTTCCCTATCCTATCCTATCCTCTATAATATCGTATCCTGTATCCTATCCTGTACTCTTTCCTATCCTATCCTCAATCCTATCCTATCCTCTATCCTATCGTATCTTCTATCCTATCCAATCCTCTATCCTTTCCGATCCTCTATCGTATCGTATCCTCTATAATACCGTATCCTCTATCATATCCTATCCTCTTTCCTATAATATCATTTATAATATCCTATTCCCTATCCTATCATATCCTCTATCCTATCCTAACCTCTATCCTATCCTATCCTCCTTCCTATCCTATCCTCAATTCTATTCTATACTGCATCCTATCCTATCCGCTATCCTATCCTATCCTCTATCCTATCCTATCCTCTATCCTATCCTGTATCCTTTATCCTATCCTATCCTCTATCCTATCCAATCCTCTATCCTGTCCTCTATCCCGTCCTGTCCTCTATCCTATCCTATCGTCAATCCTATAATATCATCTATCCTATCCTATCCTCTATCCTATCCTATCCTCTATCCTATCCTATCCTCTATCCTATCCAATCCTCTATCCTATCCTCTATCCCGTCCTGTCCTCTATCCTATCCTATCGTCAATCCTATCCTATCCTCTATGCTATCCTATCCTCTATCCTATCCTATCGTCTATCCTATCCTATCCTCTATCCTATCCTATCCTCTATCCTATCCTATCCACTATCCTATCCTATCCTCTATCCTATTCTATCCTCTATCCTATCCTATCCTCTATGCTATCCTATCCTCTATCCTATCCTATCGTCTATTCTATCCTATCCTCTATTCTATCCTATCCTCTATCCTATCCTATCCACTATCCTATCCTATCCTCTATCCTATCCTATCCTCTATCCTATCCTCTATCATATGCTATCCTCAATCTAATCCTATCCTATCCTCTATCCTATCGTATCCTCTATCCTATCCTATCCACTATCCTATCCTATCCTCTTTCCTATCCTATTCTCTATCCTATCCTATCCTCTATCCTATCCTATACTTTATCGTATCCTGTCCTCTATCCTATCCCATCCTTTATATTATCCTCTATCCTATCCTATCCTCTATCCTTTCCTATCCTCTATCCTATCCTATCCTCTATCCTATCCTATCCTCTAACCTATCCTATCCTTAATCCTATCCTATCCTCCATGCTATCCTTTCCTCTATCCTATCCTATCATATCATCTATCGTATCCTATCCTCCATGCTATCCTATCCTCTATCCTATCCTATCATATCATCCATCGTATTCTATCCTCTATCCTATCCTATCTTCTATCCTATCCTATCCTCTATCCTATCCTATCCTCTATCCTATCCTATCCTGTATCCTCTATCCTATCCAATCCTCTATCCTATACTCTATCCTATCCTCTATCATATGCTATCCTCAATCGAATCCTATCCTATCCTCTATCCTATAATATCATCTATCCTACGCTATTCTCTATCCTATCCCATGCTCTTCCCTATCCCATACTCTATCCTATCATATCCTCTATCCTATCCTATCCTCTATCCTATCCTATCCTCTATCCTATCCTATCCTCTATCCTATCCTATCTTCTATATTATCCTATCCTCTATTTTATCCTGTCCTCAATCCTATCCTATCCTCTATCATATCCTATCCTCTTTCCTATCCTATTCTCTATCCTATCCTATCCTCTATCCTATCCTATTCTCTATAGTATAATAGCCTCTATAATATCGTATCCTCAATCCTATCCTATCCTCTGTCCTATAATATCCTCTATCCTATCCTATCCTCTATCCTATCCTATCCTCCATCCTATCCTATCCGCTATCCTATCCTATCCTCTATCCTATCCTATCCTCTATCCTATCCTGTATCCTTTATCCTATCCTATCCTCTATCCTATCCAATCCTCTATCCTGTCCTCTATCCCGTCCTGTCCTCTATCCTATCCTATCGTCAATCCTATAATATCATCTATCCTATCCTATCCTCTATCCTATCCTATCCTCTATCCTATCCAATCCTCTATCCTATCCTCTATCCCGTCCTGTCCTCTATCCTATCCTATCGTCAATCCTATCCTATCCTCTATGCTATCCTATCCTCTATCCTATCCTATCGTCTATCCTATCCTATCCTCTATCCTATCCTATCCTCTATCCTATCCTATCCACTATCCTATCCTATCCTCTATCCTATTCTATCCTCTATCCTATCCTATCCTCTATGCTATCCTATCCTCTATCCTATCCTATCGTCTATTCTATCCTATCCTCTATTCTATCCTATCCTCTATCCTATCCTATCCACTATCCTATCCTATCCTCTATCCTATCCTATCCTCTATCCTATCCTCTATCATATGCTATCCTCAATCTAATCCTATCCTATCCTCTATCCTATCGTATCCTCTATCCTATCCTATCCACTATCCTATCCTATCCTCTTTCCTATCCTATTCTCTATCCTATCCTATCCTCTATCCTATCCTATACTTTATCGTATCCTGTCCTCTATCCTATCCCATCCTTTATATTATCCTCTATCCTATCCTATCCTCTATCCTTTCCTATCCTCTATCCTATCCTATCCTCTATCCTATCCTATCCTCTAACCTATCCTATCCTTAATCCTATCCTATCCTCCATGCTATCCTTTCCT
Source organism: Halictus rubicundus (assembly GCF_050948215.1). Taxonomy (NCBI): domain Eukaryota; kingdom Metazoa; phylum Arthropoda; class Insecta; order Hymenoptera; family Halictidae; genus Halictus; species Halictus rubicundus. The sequence continues at coordinate 232,119 of NW_027488595.1, read as the reverse complement.
CTATCCTATCCTATCATATCATCTATCGTATCCTATCCTCCATGCTATCCTATCCTCTATCCTATCCTATCATATCATCTATCGTATTCTATCCTCTATCCTATCCTATCTTCTATCCTATCCTATCCTCTATCCTATCCTATCCTCTATCCTATCCTATCCTGTATCCTCTATCCTATCCAATCCTCTATCCTATACTCTATCCTATCCTCTATCATATGCTATCCTCAATCGAATCCTATCCTATCCTCTATCCTATAATATCATCTATCCTACGCTATTCTCTATCCTATCCCATGCTCTTCCCTATCCCATACTCTATCCTATCATATCCTCTATCCTATCCTATCCTCTATCCTATCCTATCCTCTATCCTATCCTATCCTCTATCCTATCCTATCTTCTATATTATCCTATCCTCTATTTTATCCTGTCCTCAATCCTATCCTATCCTCTATCATATCCTATCCTCTTTCCTATCCTATTCTCTATCCTATCCTATCCTCTATCCTATCCTATTCTCTATAGTATAATAGCCTCTATAATATCGTATCCTCAATCCTATCCTATCCTCTGTCCTATAATATCCTCTATCCTATCCTATCCTCTATCCTATCCTATCCTCCATCCTATCCTATCCTCTATCCTATCCTGTATCCTATCCTATCCTCTATCCTATCCTGTACTCTATCCTATCCCATCCTCTATCCTATCCTATCCCCTATAATGTAGTATCCTCTATCCTATAATATCATCTATCCTATCCTATTCTCTATCCTATCCTATCCTCTATCGTATCCTATCCTCTATCCTATCCAATCCTCTATCCTATCCTCTATCCCGTCCTGACCTCTATCCAATTCTATCGTCAATCCTATCCTATCCTCTATGCTATCCTCTCGTCAATCCTATCCTATCGTCTATCCTATCCTATCCTCTATCCTATCCTATCCTCTATCCTATCCTATCCACTATCCTATCCTATCCTCTATCCTATCCTATCCTCTATCCTATCCTATCCTCTATGCTATCCTATCCTCTATCCTATCCTATCGCCTATTCTATCCTATCCTCTATTCTATCCTATCATCTATCCTATCCTATCCACTATCCTATCCTATCCTCTATCCTATCCTATCCTCTAACCTATCCTATCCTCTATCCTATCCTATCCTCTATCCTATCCTCGAACCTATCCTATCCTCTATCCTATAATATCATCTATCCTATCCTCTTCCCTATCCTATCCTATCCTCTATAATATCGTATCCTGTATCCTATCCTGTACTCTTTCCTATCCTATCCTCAATCCTATCCTATCCTCTATCCTATCGTATCTTCTATCCTATCCAATCCTCTATCCTTTCCGATCCTCTATCCTATCGTGTCCTCTATAATATCGTATCCTCTATCATATCCTATCCTTTTTCCTATAATATCATTTATAATATCCTATTCCCTATCCTATCATATCCTCTATCCTATCCTAACCTCTATCCTATCCTATCCTCCTTCCTATCCTATCCTCAATTCTATTCTATACTGCATCCTATCCTATCCGCTATCCTATCCTATCCTCTATCCTATCCTATCCTCTATCCTATCCTGTATCCTTTATCCTATCCTATCCTCTATCGTATCCTATCCTCTATCCTATTCAATCCTCTATCCTGTCCTCTATCCCGTCCTGTCCTCTATCCTATCCTATCGTCAATCCTATAATATCATCTATCCTATCCTATCCTCTATCCTATCCTATCCTCTATCCTATCCAATCCTCTATCCTATCCTCTATCCCGTCCTGTCCTTTATCCTATCCTATCGTCAATCCTATCCTATCCTCTATGCTATCCTATCCTCTATCCTATCCTATCGTCTATCCTATCCTATCCTCTATCCTATCCTATCCTCTATCCTATCCTATCCACTATCCTATCCTATCCTCTATCCTATCCTATCCTCTATCCTATCCTATCCTCTATGCTATCCTATCCTCTATCCTATCCTATCGTCTATTCTATCCTATCCTCTATTCTATCCTATCCTCTATCCTATCCTATCCACTATCCTATCCTATCCTCTATCCTATCCTATCCTCTATCCTATCCTCTATCATATGCTATCCTCAATCTAATCCTATCCTATCCTCTATCCTATCGTATCCTCTATCCTATCCTATCCACTATCCTATCCTATCCTCTTTCCTATCCTATTCTCTATCCTATCCTATCCTCTATCCTATCCAATACTTTATCGTATCCTGTCCTCTAACCTATCCCATCCTTTATATTATCCTCTATCCTATCCTATCCTCTATCCTTTCCTATCCTCTATCCTATCCTATCCTCTATCCTATCCTATCCTCTAACCTATCCTATCCTTAATCCTATCCTATCCTCCATGCTATCCTATCGTCTATCCTATCCTATCATATCATCTATCGTATCCTATCCTCTATCCTATCCTATCTTCTATCCTATCCTATCCTCTATCCTATCCTATCCTCTATCCTATCCTATCCTCTATCCTCTATCCTATCCAATCCTCTATCCTATCCAATCCTCTATCCTATACTCTATCCTATCCTCTATCATATGCTATCCTCAATCGAATCCTATCCTATCCTCTATCCTATAATATCATCTATCCTACGCTATTCTCTATCCTATCCCATGCTCTTCCCTATCACATACTCTGTCCTAGCATATCCTCTATCCTATCCTATACTCTATCCTATCCTATCCTCTATCCTATCCTATCCTCTATCCTATCCTATCTTCTATATTATCCTATCCTCTATTTTATCCTGTCCTCAATCCTATCCTATCCTCTATCATATCCTATCCTCTTTCCTATCCTATTCTCTATCCTATCCTATCCTCTATCCTATCCTATTCTCTATAGTATAATAGCCTCTATAATATCGTATCCTCAATCCTATCCTATCCTCTGTCCTATAATATCCTCTATCCTATCCTATCCTCTATCCTATCCTATCCTCCATCCTATCCTATCCTCTATCCTATCCTGTATCCTATCATATCCTCTATCCTATCCTGTACTCTATCCTATCCCATCCTCTATCCTATCCTATCCCCTATAATATAGTATCCTGTATCCTATAATATCATCTATCCTATCCTATTCTCTATCCTATCCTATCCTCTATCGTATCCTATCCTCTATCCTATCCAATCCTCTATCCTATCCTCTATCCCGTCCTGACCTCTATCCAATTCTATCGTCAATCCTATCCTATCCTCTATGCTATCCTATCGTCAATCCTATCCTATCGTCTATCCTATCCTATCCTCTATCCTATCCTATCCTCTATCCTATCCTATCCACTATCCTATCCTATCCTCTATCCTATCCTATCCTCTATTCTATCCTATCCTCTATCCTATCCTATCCACTATCCTATCCTATCCTCTATCGTATACTATCCTCTATCCTAACCTATCCTCTATCCTATCCTATCCTATTTCCTATCCTATCCTCTATCCTATCCTCTATCCTATCGTATCCTCTATCCTATCCCATTCTCTACCCTATCCTATACTCTGTCCTATCATATCCTCTATCCTATCCTATCCACTATCCTATCCTATCCTCTATCCTATCCTATCCTCTATCCTCTCCTATCCTCTATGCTATCCTATCCCCATCCTATCCTATCGCCTATTCTATCCTATCCTCTATTCTATCCTATCCTCTATCCTATCCTATCCACTATCCTATCCTATCCTCTATCCTATCCTATCCTCTATCCTATCCTATCCTCTATCCTATCCTATCCTCTATCCTATCCTCGATCCTATCCTATCCTCTATCCTATAATATCATCTATCCTATCCTCTTCCCTATCCTATCCTATCCTCTATAATATCGTATCCTGTATCCTATCCTGTACTCTTTCCTATCCTATCCTCAATCCTATCCTATCCTCTATCCTATCGTATCTTCTATCCTATCCAATCCTCTATCCTTTCCGATCCTCTATCCTATCGTATCCTCTACAATATCGTATCCTCTATCATATCCTATCCTCTTTCCTATAATATCATTTATAATATCCTATTCCCTATCCTATCATATCCTCTATCCTATCCTAACCTGTATCCTATCCTATCCTCTAACCTATCCTATCCTTAATCCTATCCTATCCTCCATGCTATCCTATCCTCTATCCTATCCTATCATATCATCTATCGTATCCTATCCTCTATCCTATCCTATCTTCTATCCTATCCTATCCTCTATCCTATCCTATCCTCTATCCTATCCTATCCTCTATCCTCTATCCTATCCAATCCTCTATCCTATACTCTATCCTATCCTCTATCATATGCTATCCTCAATCGAATCCTATCCTATCCTCTATCCTATAATATCATCTATCCTACGCTATTCTCTATCCTATCCCATGCTCTTCCCTATCCCATACTCTATCCTATCATATCCTCTATCCTATCCTATACTCTATCCTATCCTATCCTCTATCCTATCCTATCCTCTACCCTATCCTATCTTCTATATTATCCTATCCTCTATTTTATCCTGTCCTCAATCCTATCCTATCCTCTATCATATCCTATCCTCTTTCCTATCCTATTCTCTATCCTATCCTATCCTCTATCCTATCCTATTCTCTATAGTATAATAGACTCTATAATATCGTATCCTCAATCCTATCCTATCCTCTGTCCTATAATATCCTCTATCCTATCCTATCCTCTATCCTATCCTATCCTCCATCCTATCCTATCCTCTATCCTATCCTGTATCCTATCCTATCCTCTATCCTATCCTGTACTCTATCCTATCCCATCCTCTATCCTATCCTATCCTCTATCCTATCCTATACTTTATCGTATCCTGTCCTCTATCCTATCCCATCCTTTATATTATCCTCTATCCTATCCTATCCTCTATCCTTTCCTATCCTCTATCCTATCCTATCCTCTATCCTATCCTATCCTCTAACCTATCCTATCCTTAATCCTATCCTATCCTCCATGCTATCCTATCGTCTATCCTATCCTATCATATCATCTATCGTATCCTATCCTCTATCCTATCCTATCTTCTATCCTATCCTATCCTCTATCCTATCCTATCCTCTATCCTATCCTATCCTCTATCCTATCCTATCCTCTATCCTATCCTATCCTCTATCCTATCCTATCCTCTATCCTATCCTATCCTCTATCCTATCCTATCCTCTATCCTATCCTATCCTCTATCCTATCCTATCCTCTATCCTATCCTATCCTCTATCCTATCCTATCCTCTGTCCTATCCTCTATCCTATCCTATCCTCTATCCTCTATCCTATCCAATCCTCTATCCTATCCTCTATCATATGCTATCCTCAATCGAATCCTATCCTATCCTCTATTCTATCCTATCCTCTATCCTATAATATCATCTATCCTACGCTATTCTCTATCCTATCCCATCCTCTTACCTAACCCATACTCTATCCTATCATATCCTCTATCCTATCCTATCCACTATCCTATCCTATCCTCTTTCCTATCCTATTCTCTATCCTATCCTATCCTCTTTCCTATCCTATACTCTATCGTATCCTGTCCCCTATCCTATCCAATCCTTTATCCTATCCTCTATCCTATCCTATCCTCTATCCTTTCCTATCCTCTATCCTATCCTATCCTGTATCCTATCCTATCCTCTAACGTATCCTATCCTTCATCCTATCCTATCCTCTATCCTATTATATCCTCTATCCTATCCTATCTTCTATATTATCCTATCTTCTATTTTATCCTGTCCTCAATCCTATCCTATCCTCTATCATATCCTATCCTCTTTCCTATCCTATTCTCTATCCTATCCTATCCTCTATCCTATCCTATCCTCTATAGTATAATAGCCTCTATAATATCGTATCCTCTATCCTATCCTATCCTCAATCCTATCCTATCCTATCCTCTGTCCTATAATATCCTCTATCCTATCGTATCCTCTATCCTATCCTATCCTCCATCCTATCCTATCCTCTATCCTATCCTGTATCCTATCCTATCCTCTATCCTATCCTGTACTCTACCCTATCCCATCCTCTATCCTATCCTATCCCCTATAATATCGTATCCTCTATCCTATAATATCATCTATCCTATCCTATCCTCTATCCTATCCTATCCTCTATCCTATCCTATCCTCTATCGTATCCTATCCTCTATCCTATCCAATCCTCTATCCTATCCTCTATCCCGTCCTGTCCTCTATCCTATCCTATCGTCAATCCTATCCTATCCTCTATGCTATCCTATCCTCTATCCTATCCTATCGTCTATCCTATCCTATCCTCTATCCTATCCTATCCTCTATCCTATCCTATCCACTATCCTATCCTATCCTCTATCCTATCCTATCCTCTATCCTATCCTATCCTCTATCCTATCCTATCCTCTATCCTATCCTATCCACTATCCTATCCTATCCTCTATTCTATCCTATCCTCTATCCTATCCTATCCACTATCCTATCCTATCCTCTATCCTATCCTATCCTCTATCCTATCCTCTATCATATGCTATGCTCAATCGAATCCTATCCTATCCTCTATCCTATCCTATCCTCTATCCTATAATATAATCTATCCTACGCTATTCTCTATCCTATCCCATCCTCTTCCCTATCCCATACTCTATCCTATCATATCCTCTATCCTATCCTAACCACTATCCTATCCTATCCTCTTTCTTATCCTATTCTCTATCCTATCCTATCCTCTATCCTATCCTATACTTTATCGTATCCTGTCCTCTATCCTATTCAATCCTTTATATTATCCTCTATCCTATCCTATCCTCTATCCTTTCCTATCCTCTATCCTATCCTATCCTCTATCCTATCAGATCCTCTAACCTATCCTATCCTTAATCCTATCCTATCCTCCATGCTACCCTATCCTCTATCCTATCCTATCATATCATCTATCGTATCCTATCCTCTATCTTATCCTATCTTCTATCCTATCCTATCCTCTATCCTATCCTATCCTCTATCCTATCCTATCCTCTATCCTATCCAATCCTCTATCCGGTCCTCTATCCCGTCCTGTCCTCTATCCTATCCTATCGTCAATCCTATAATATCATCTATCCTATCCTATCCTCTATCCTATCCTGTACTCTATCCTATCCCATCCTCTATCCTATCCTATCCCCTATAATATCGTATCCTCTATCCTATAATATCATCTATCCTATCCTATTCTCTATCCTATCCTATCCTCTATCCTATCCTATCCTCTATCCTATCCAATCCTCTATCCTGTCCTCTATCCCGTCCTGTCCTCTATCCTATCCTATCGTCAATCCTATAATATCATCTATCCTATCCTATCCTCTATCCTATCCTATCCTCTATCCTATCCAATCCTCTATCCTGTCCTCTATCCCGTCCTGTCCTCTATCCTATCCTATCGTCAATCCTATAATATCATCTATCCTATCCTATCCTCTATCCTATCCTGTACTCTATCCTATCCCATCCTCTATCCTATCCTATCCCCTATAATATCGTATCCTCTATCCTATAATATCATCTATCCTATCCTATCCTCTATCCTATCCTATCCTCTATCCTATCCTATCCTCTATCCTATCCTATCCTCTATCCTATCCTATCCTCTATCCTATCCTATCCTCTATCCTATCCTATCCTCTATCCTATCCTATCCTCTATCCTATCCTATCCTCTATCGTATCCTATCCTCTATCCTATCCAATCCTCTATCCTATCCTCTATCCCGTCCTGTCCTCTATCCTATCCTATCGTCAATCCTATCCTATCCTCTATGCTATCCTATCCTCTATCCTATCCTATCGTCTATCCTATCCTATCCTCTATCCTATCCTATCCTCTATCCTATCCTATCCACTATCCTATCCTATCCTCTATCCTATCCTATCCTCTATCCTATCCTATCCTCTATGCTATCCTATCCTCTATCCTATCCTATCGTCTATTCTATCCTATCCTCTATTCTATCCTATCCTCTATCCTATCCTATCCACTATCCTATCCTATCCTCTATCCTATCCTATCCTCTATCCTATCCTAACCACTATCCTATCCTATCCTCTTTCCTATCCTATTCTCTATCCTATCCTATCCTCTATCCTATCCTATACTTTATCGTATCCTGTCCTCTATCCTATCCAATCCTTTATATTATCCTCTATCCTATCCTATCCTCTATCCTTTCCTATCCTCTATCCTATCCTATCCTCTATCCCATCAGATCCTCTAACCTATCCTATCCTTAATCCTATCCTATCCTCCATGCTACCCTATCCTCTATCGTATCCTATCATATCCTCCATGCTATCCTATCCTCTATCCTATCCTATCATATCATCTATCGTATCCTATCCTCTATCCTATCCTATCTTCTATACTATCCTATCCTCTATCCTATCCTATCCTCTATCCTATCCTATCCTCTATCCTATCCAATCCTCTATCCTGTCCTCTATCCCGTCCTGTCCTCTATCCTATCCTATCGTCAATCCTATAATATCATCTATCCTATCCTATCCTCTATCCTATCCTATCCTCTATCCTATCCTATCCTCTATCCTATCCTATCCTCTATCCTATCCTATCCTCTATCCTATCCTATCCTCTATCCTATCCAGTACTCTATCCTATCCCATCCTCTATCCTATCCTATCCCCTATAATATCGTATCCTCTATCCTATAATATCATCTATCCTATCCTATTCTCTATCCTATCCTATCCTCTATCCTATCCTATCCTCTATCGTATCCTATCCTCTATCCTATCCAATCCTCTATCCTATCCTCTATCCCGTCCTGTCCTCTATCCTATCCTATCGTCAATCCTATCCTATCCTCTATGCTATCCTATCCTCTATCCTATCCTATCGTCTATCCTATCCTATCCTCTATCCTATCCTATCCTCTATCCTATCCTATCCACTATCCTATCCTATCCTCTATCCTATCCTATCCTCTATCCTATCCTATCCTCTATGCTATCCTATCCTCTATCCTATCCTATCGTCTATTCTATCCTATCCTCTATTCTATCCTATCCTCTATCCTATCCTATCCACTATCCTATCCTATCCTCTATCCTATCCTATCCTCTATCCTATAATATAATCTATCCTTCGCTATTCTCTATCCTATCCCATCCTCTTCCCTATCCCATACTCTATCCTATCATATCCTCTATCCTATCCTATCCACTATCCTATCCTATCCTCTTTCCTATCCTATTCTCTATCCTATCCTATCCTCTATCCTATCCTATCCTCTATCCTATCCTATCCTCTATCCTCTATCCTATCCTATCCTCTATCCTATCCTATCCTCTATCCTCTATCCTATCCAATCCTCTATCCTATCCTCTATCATATGCTATCCTCAATCGAATCGTATCCTATCCTCTATCCTACCCTATCCTCTATCCTATTATATCATCTATCCTACGCTATTCTCTATCCTATCCCATCCTCTTCCCTAACCCATACTCTATCCTATCATATCCTCTATCCTATCCTATCCACTATCCTATCCTATCCTCTTTCCTATCCTATTCTCTATCCTATCCTATCCTCTATCCTATCCTATACTCTATCGTATCCTGTCCCCTATCCTATCCAATCCTTTATCCTATCCTCTATCCTATCCTATCCTCTATCCTTTCCTATCCTCTATCCTATCCTATCCTGTATCCTATCCTATCCACTAACGTATCCTATGCTTAATCCTATCCTATCCTCCATGCTATCCTATCCTCTATCCTATCCTATCCTTAATCCTATCCTATCCTCCATGCTATCCTATCCTCTATCCTATCCTATCATATCATCTATCGTATCCTATCCTCTATCCAATCCTATGTTCTATCCTATCCTCTCCTCTATCCTATCCTATCCTCTATCCTATCCTATCCTCTATCCTATCCTATCCTCTATCCTATCCTATCCTCTATCCTATCCTATCCTCTATCCTATCCTATCCTCTATCCTATCCTCTATCCTATCCTATCCTCTATCCTCTATCGTATCCTATCCTCTATCCTATCCAATCCTCTATCCTGTCCTCTATCCCGTCCTGTCCTCTATACCATCCTATCGTCAATCCTATAATATCATCTGTACTATCCTATCCTCTATCCTATCCTATCCTCTATCCTATCCTATCCTCTATCCTATCCTATCCTCTATCCTATCCTATCCTCTATCCTATCCTATCCTCTATCCTATCCTATCCTCTATCCTATCGTATCCTCTATCCTATCCTATCCTCTATCCTATCCTATCCTCTATCCTATCCTCTATCCTATCCTCTATCCTATCCTATCCTCTATCCTCTATCCTATCCAATCCTCTATCCTATCCTCTATCATATGCTATCCTCAATCGAATCCTATCCTATCCTCTATCCTATCCTATCCTCTATCCTATAATATCATCTATCCTACGCTATTCTCTATCCTATCCCATCCTCTTCCCTAACCCATACTCTGTCCTATCATATCCTCTATCCTCTCCTATCCTCTATCGTCTCCTATCCTCTATCCTATCCTATCCTCTATCCTATCCTATCCTCTATCCTATCCTATACTCTATCGTATCCTGTCCCCTATCCTATCCAATCCTTTATCCTATCCTCTATCCTATCCTATCCTCTATCCTTTCCTATCCTCTATCCTATCCTATCCTGTATCCTATCCTATCCCCTAACGTATCCTATCCTTAATCCTATCCTATCCTCCATGCTATCCTATCCTCTATCCTATCCTATCCTTAATCCTATCCTATCCTCCATGCTATCCTATCCTCTATCCTATCCTATCATATCATCTATCGTATCCTATCCTCTATCCAATCCTATCTTCTATCCTATCCTATCCTCTATCCTCTATCCTATCCTATCCTCTATCCTATCCTATCTTCTATATTATCCTATCTTCTATTTTATCCTGTCCTCAATCCTATCCTATCCTCTATCATATCCTATCCTCTTTCCTATCCTATTCTCTATCCTATCCTATCCTCTATAGTATAATAGCCTCTATAATATCGTATCCTCTATCCTATCCTATCCTCAATCCTATCCTATCCTATCCTCTGTCCTATAATATCCTCTATCCTATCCTATCCTCTATCCTATCCTATCCTCCATCCTATCATATCCTCTATCCTATCCTGTATCCTATCCTATCCTCTATCCTATCCTGTACTCTATCCTATCCCATCCTCTATCCTATCCTATCCCCTATAATATCGTATCCAATATCCTATCCTATCCTCTATCCTATCCTATCCTCTATCCTTTCCGATCCTCTATCCTATCGTATCCTCTATCATATCCTATCCACTTTCCTATAATATCATTTATCCTATCCTATTCCCTATCCTATCATATCCTCTATCCTATCCTAACCTCTATCCTATCCTATCCTCGTTCCTATCCTATCCTCAATTCTATCCTATACTGCATCCTATCCTATCCGCTCTCCTATCCTATCCTCTAACCTATCCAATCCTCTATCCTATTATCTATCCTATTCTGTATCCAATCCTATCCTATTTCGCCTCATATCCTCTATCCTATCCAATCCCCTATCCTATCCTCTATCCTATCCTTTCCCCTATCCTATCCTTTCCTCTATCCTATCCTATCCTCTATCCTATCCTATCCTCTATCCTATCCTATCCTCTATCCTATCCTATCCTCTATCCTATCCTATCCTCTATCCTATCCAATCCCCTATAATATCCTCTATCCTATCCTATCCTATCCTCTATCCTATCCAATCCCCTATCCTATTATCTATCCTATCCAATACTCGATCCTATTCTATCCTCTATCCTATCCTATCCTCTATCCTATCCTATCCTCTTCTGTATCCTATCCTATCGTCTATAATATCGTATCCTCTGTCCTATCCTTGATCTATCCTATAATATCATATATCCCACCCTATTCTCTATCCTATCCCATCCTATCTTCTATTGTATCCTATCCTCTATCCTATCCAATCCTCTATCATATCCTCTATCCTATCCTCTATCCTATCCTATCCTCTATCCTATCCTATCCTCTATAATATCGTATCCTCTATCATATTCTATCCTCTATCCTATAATATCATCTATCCTATAATATTCTTTATCCTATCCTATATTCTATCCTATCCTATCCTCAATTCTTTCCTATCCTCTATCATCTGCTCTATCCTCTCCTATCCTCAATCCTATATCCTATCCTCTATCCTACCCTATCCTCTATCCTATCCTCTATCCCATCCTATCCTCAATCCTATGCTATCCTCAATTCTATGCTATACTCCATCCTATCCTATCCGCTATATTATCCTACTCTCTATCCTATAATATCCTCTATCCTATCCTCTATCGTCTCCTATGCTCTATCGTCTCCTATCCTCTATCCTATCCTATTCTCTATCCTATCCTCTATCCTATAGTATCCTCTATCCTATCCAATCCTCTATCCTATCCTATCCTCTATCGTATCCTATCCTCTATCCCGTCCTATTCTCTATCCTATCCAATACTCGATCCTATGCTATTATCTATAATATCGTATCCTCTATCCTATCTTATCCTGTATCCTATAACATCATCTGTCCTATCCTCTTCTCTATCCTATCGTATCCTCTATCGTATCCTATCCTGTATCCTATCCTATCCTATCCTCTATCCTATCCTATCCTCTATCCTATCCTATCCTCTATCCTATCCTATCCTCTATACTATCCTATCCTCTATCCTATCCTATCCTCTATCCTATCCTATCCTCTATCCTATCCTATCCTCTATCGTCTCCAATCCTCTATCCTATCCTCTATCCTATCCTATCTTCTATCATATCCTATCCCCTTTCCTATAATGTCATCTATCCTATCCTATTCTCTATCCTATCCTATGCTCTATCCTATCCTATCCTCTGTCGTCTCCTATCCTCTATCCTATCCAATCCCCTATGCTATCCTCTATCCTATCCTATCCTCTATCGTATCCTATCCTCTATCCTATCCAATCCTCTATCGTGTCCTCTATCCCGTCCTATTCTCTATCCTATACAATCCCCTATCCTATCCTCCATCCTATCGTATCCTCTATCATATCCTATCCTCTATCCAATAATATCATCTACCCTATCCTATTCCCTATCCTATCCTATTCTCTATCCTTTTTTTTTTAAGGTCATTTGTCTCTATTTGTTTCAATTAAATGCCAAAAAGTTACATAAATTCATATTGTTAAAATCTAGCTGTCTATTATGCTAATATCTTCTATTTGAAATCTCGTTCGCTTGTTCTATACTTTTCTAAATCTTAATCTTAATCTTAATTCTATTTATTCGCTTCGATTTTTATCTATTATTATCGCTTATTTTTATACTCTTGGAGTCTAAGTCTAATTCTAAATCTATACCTATTCCTTATGTACATCTAAAGCTAAACTACTTATTTGTATTATCGCTTGTCTTTTAATTTAGTTTAATTTGATTATCTATACTTATATTTGTATTTAAATTTATATTTCTACTTGTACTTAGATCTACTTTTAAATTCGCACGCATTTACTTTTAACTTCGCACGCAAACATTTATTATAATACGCCCGCTATTTATTTTTAATCTACTCCTGTCTAAAAGTAATTTTTTCTCTCTTTTTTGACTTTTTCTATCCTATCTAAGAATTTGTTATTCGCTACCTAACCTTATCTTATTATCTAGCCTATGCTAAGGTGTGACAAAATTCCACGTCTAAAAATTATTTCTCGCTATTATTATTAAGTTTTATCTCTCGCTTTTCTGCGACTCTACGCCGTGCTATATACCTGGTACAATACTTTAAGACCGAGGGCTCCCTAAAAAACTCGCAGAGAACACCTCCCACGTCCCTTTTGGCGTATCCGCCAAGAGGGAAGTACGTATTTTTCCCTAATCAACCTCTCTTTTTTATGTCTTCTTTGTATAGTCTACCGGGTTTCTGGTCGCCGGCCTATTCTGTGTTTTCGCGAGAAAAGTCTCCTTCTCCTCGTAAAAGCCGGTTTTTGGCGAAAAAATGCGAATTCGCGGATTTTTTTGCACCACGGGGTTTCTTCCAACCCCACCCCACCCTACTTTTCCGAAATTTAGTTTAGAAGGGCTACACGTGCTTGCTTTTTCCAAAAATGTTCGAAAACTTTTCGCCACCCGGTATAGTCTAAAAATCTACTTTATCCGATTTGGCCGTTCTTGGGCTCGTTTTAAAGGTCTCGAGGCCCTCACCAACTTTCACTTATCTCTTTTTTTTTCCTATCTCTATACCCAGGCTTTTTGTCGACCGTATCTCGAAAAGGGAGGGGTGAATCGAAAAATTGTTCCCACCCGGGAGAAGTATCTCCCAATTTCCCCTATTCTGCTGGTCCTTCCTTACAAAGCCCGGATATAAATTTTCATTCAGATCGGAGAAAATTCAGGAATCCGTTACGCGAATCACATGCCTAACCCTTTTTATATAGGGTGAACACTTTCCTACCTTCTCGTTGGTGTTTGGCCTGGTGTTCGTACCGACCCCTCGCGACGTATCCTTTGTTTTCTCAGAGTTCTCACACACTTTTCGCGGATTCAAAATTTTTGTAAAAAGTCCAAAAATCGGTCACTCAATTATTTAATCGAACAATTAATTAATTAATTAAGCAAAACTACACAGCCCGTTCAACTTTAATTTAGTCCAATTCAAAGTGTTAATTGATCTTTTTCACTTCTTTTTTTTTCACTTTTATATGCAACTGTTCCTTTATTTCGGTTCTTTTTACATTTGTTTTATCAAAAAGTGTCTAGTAAGTCTATTATACTCCTAATTTTCCCTTATTTCCGTTAGATTTTAACGAACTCTACCGAATCTCGTTTATCCTACGGATTGATCGCGTTTTTATCACTTTAAAGTTCCTCGTACTCCATAATCGCACGTTAAAACTTTCTTTTTCTCTCCCTATGCTAGTTTTAATCTCAAAAACTTCGCGCATTCAGACTGAATTTACTGAAACTTTTGACTCTTAGCACCTTACTCCTTGGTAGTTCACTTTGCTCTGCATCCTATTCTCTATCCTATCCTATCCTCTATCCTATCCTATACTCCACCCTATCCTTTCCGCTATCCTATCTTATCATCTATCCTATCCTATCCTCCATCCTATCCTATCCTCTATCCTATAATATCATCTGTCCTATTATATTTTCTATCCTATCCTATATTCTATCCTATCCTATCCTCAATTCTTTCCTATCCTCTATCATCTGCTCTATCCTCTCCTATCCTCAATCCTATATCCTATCCTCTATCCTACCCTATCCTCTATCCTATCCTGTCCTCTATCCTATCCTCTATCCCATCCTATCTTCAATCCTATGCTATCCTCAATTCTATAATATACACCATCCTATCCTATCCGCTATCCTATCCTATTCTCTATCCTATAATATCCTCTATCCTATCCTTTATCCTATCCTCTATCGTCTCCTATGCTCTATCGTCTCCAATCCTCTATCCTATCCTCTATCCTATAGTATCCTCTATCCTATCCAATCCTCTACCCTATCCTATCCTCTATCGTATCCTATCCTCTATCCTATCCTATTCTCTATCCTATCCTCTATCCTATCCAATCCTCTATCCTATCCTCTATGCTATCCTATCCTCTATACTATCCTATCCTATATCCTATCCTATCTTCTATCCTATCCTATCTTCTATCCTATCCTATCCTCAATTCTATCCTATTCTCTATCCTATCCTATCCTCTATCCTATCCTATTCTGTATCCTGTCCTATCCTCTATCCTATCCTCTATAATATCGTATCCTCTATCCTATAATATCCTCTATCCTATCCTCTATCCTATCCTCTATCCTTTATCCTATCCTATCCTCTATCGTATCCTATCCTCTATCCTAACCTATCCTCTATCCTATCCTATCCTCTATCCTATCCTATCCTCTATCCTATCCTATCCTCTATCCTATCCCATCCTCTGCCCTATCCTATACTCTATCCTATCATATCATCTATCGTATCCTATCCTCTATCCTATCCTATCTTCTATCCTATCCTATCCTCTATCCTAACCTATCCTCTATCCTATCCTATCTTCTATATTATCCTATCCTCTATCCTATCCTATCCTCTATCCTATCCTATCCTCTATCCTATCCTATCCTCTATCCTATCCTCTATCCTATCCTCTATCCTATCCTCTATCCTATCCTATCCTTAACCCTATCCTATTTATCCATGCTATCCTATCCTCTATCCTATCCTCTATCCTATCGTATTTTGTATCCTATCCCATCCTCTGCCCTATTCTATAATCTATCCTATCATATCCTCTATCCTATCCTATCCACTATCATATCCTATCCTCTATCCTATCCTCTATAATATCGTATCCTCTATCCTATCCTATCCTCTATCCTATCATATCCACTATCCTATCCTATCCACTATCCTATAATACCCTCTATCCGATCCTATCCACTATCCTATAATACCCTCTATCCTATGCTTTCCTCTATCCTATTCTATCCTCTATCCTATCCTCTATAATATCGTATCCTCTATCCTATCCTATTCTCTATCCTATCCTCTATCCTTTATCCTATCCTATCCTCTATCGTATCCTATCCTCTATCCTAACCTATCCTCTATCCTATCCTATCCACTATCCTATAATATCCTCTATCCTATCCTATACTCTACCCTATCCTATCCTCTATAATATCTTATACTCTATCCTATACTATCCTCTATCCCATAATACCATCTCTCCTATGCTATCCTCTACCCTATCCTATCCCCCGTCCTACCCTATCCTGTATCCTAACCTCTATCCTATCCTATTCTCTATCCTATCCTATCCTCTATCCTATCCTATAATCTAACCTATCCTATCCTTAATCCTATCCTATTCTCCATGCTATCCTATCCTCTATCCTATCCTCTATCCTATTGTATCCTGTATCCTATCCCAACCTCTGCCCTATCCTATACTCTATCCTATCATATCATCTATCGTATCCTATCGTCTATCCTATCCAATCCTCTATAATATCGTATCCTCTATCCTATCCTATCCTATCCTCTATTCTATCCTATCCACTATCCTATCCTATCCTCTATTGTATCCTATCCTCTATCCTATCATATCCTCTATCCTATCTTTTCCACTATCCTATCCTATCCTCTATCCTATCCTCTATCCTATCCTCTATAATATCGTATCCTCTATCCTATCCTATCCTCTATCCTATCATATCCTCTATCCTATCCTATCCACTATCCTATAATACCCTCTATCCTATCCTTTCCTCTATCCTATTCTATCCTCTATCCTATCCTACCCTATATCCTATCCTATTCTCTATCCTATCCTATCGTCAATCCTATCCTATCCTCTATCCTATCCTATCCTATCCTCTATTCTATCCTATCCACTATCCTATCCTATCCTCTTATGTATCCTATCCTCTATCCTATCCTCCCCTCTATCCTATCAAATCCTCTATCCTATTCTATCCTCTATCCTATGCTATCCTCTATCCTATCCTATCCTCTATCCTATCATATCCTTAATCCTATCCTATTCTCCATGCTATCCTATCCTCTATCCTATCCTCTATCCTATCCTCTATAATATCGTATCCTCTATCCTATCCTATCCTCTATCCTATCATATCCTCTATCCTATCCTATCCACTATCCTATAATACCCTCTATCCTATCCTATCCACTATCCTATAATATCCTCTATCCTATCATATCCTGTATCCTATCCCATCCTCTGCCCTATCCTATACTCTATCCTATCATATCCTCTATTCTATCCTATCCACTATCCTATCCTATCCTCTATCCTATACTATCCTCTATCCTATCCTCTATCCTATCCTCTATCCTATCGTATCCTTAATCCTATCCTATTCTCCATGCTATCCTACCCTCTATCCTATCCTCTATCCTATCGTATCCTGTATCCTATCCCATCCTCTGCCCTATCCTATACTTCATCCTATCATATCCTCTATCCTATCTTTTCCACTATCCTATCCTATCGTCTATCCTATCCTCTATCCTATCCTCTATCCTATCCTATCCTCTATCCTATCATATCCTCTATCCTATCCTATCCACTATCCTATAATACCCTCTATCCTATCCTTTCCTCTATCCTATTCTATCCTCTATCCTATCCTACCCTATATCCTATCCTATTCTCTATCCTATCCTATCGTCAATCCTATCCTATCTTCTATGCTATCCTATCCTCTATCCTATCCTCTATCCTATCCTATCCTCTATCCTGTCCTATCCTCTATCCTATCCTCTATCCTATCCTCTATCCTATCCTATCCTCTATCCTATAATGTCATCTATCCTATCCTATTCTCTATCCTATCCTATCCACTATCCTACAATATCCTCTATCCTATACTATCCTCTACCCTATCCTATCCTCTATAATATCGTTTCCTCTGTCCTATAATGACCTCTATTCTATAATATCATCTATCCTATCCTATTCTCTATCCTATCCTATCCTATCCTATCCTCTATCGTATCCTATCCTCTATCCTATCCTATCCTCTATCCTAT
Source organism: Halictus rubicundus (assembly GCF_050948215.1). NCBI lineage: Eukaryota > Metazoa > Arthropoda > Insecta > Hymenoptera > Halictidae > Halictus > Halictus rubicundus. The sequence continues at coordinate 213,436 of NW_027488595.1, read as the reverse complement.
TCTATCCTCTATCCTACCCTATCCTCTATCCTATCCTATCCTCTATCCTATCCTATCCTCTATCGTATCCTATCCCCTATCCTATCCTATCCTGTATCCTATTCTATCCTCTATCCTATCCTATCCTCTATCGTCTCCTGTGCTCTATCCTATCCAATCCCCGATCCTATCCTCTATCCTATCCTATCCTCTATCCTGTCCTATCCTCCATCCTATCCTATCCTCTATACTATCCTATCCTTCTCTCCCATCGTATCCTCTATCCTATCCTATCCTCTATCCTATCCTATCCTCTATCCTATCCTCTTTCTATCCTATCCTCTATCCTATCCTATCCTCTATCCTATCCTATCCTCTATCCTATCCTATCCTCTTTCCTATCCTATCCTCAATCCTATCCTATCCTCTATCGTCTCCTGTGCTCTATCCTATCCAATCCCCGATCCTATCCTCTATCCTATCCTATCCTCTATCCTGTCCTATCCTCCATCCTATCCTATCCTCTATCCTATCCTATCCTCTATCCTATCCTCTTTCTATCCTATCCTCTATCCTATCCTATCCTCTATCCTATCCTATCCTCTATCCTATCCTATCCTCTTTCCTATCCTATCCTCAATCCTATCCTATCCACTATCCTATCCTATCCTCTATCCTATCCTATCCTCTATCCTACCCTATCCTCTATAATATCGTATCCTCTATCATATCATATCCTCTTTCCTATAATATCATCTATCCTATCCAATCGCCTATCCTATCCTGTATCCTATCCTATCCTCTATCCAATCCATTCCTCAATCCTATCGTATCCAATATCCTATCCTATCCTCTATCCTATCCTATCCTCTATCCTTTCCTATCCTCTATCCTAACCTATCCTCTATCCTATCCTATCCTCTATCCCATCCTATCCTCTATCCTATCCTATCCTCTATCCTACCCTATCCTCTATCCTATCCTATCCTCTATCCTATCCTATCCTCTATCCTATCCTATCCTATCCTCTATCCTCTATCCTATCCTATCCTATCCTCTATCCTATCCTATCCTATCCTCTATCCTATCCTATCCTATCCTCTATCCTATCCTATCCTCTATTCTATCCTATCCTCTATCCTATCCTATCCTCTATCCTATCCTATCCTCTATCCTATCCTATCCTCTATCCTATCCTATCCTCTATCCTATCCTATCCTCTATCCTATCCTATCCTCTATCTTATCCTATCCTCTATCGTATCCTATCATGTATGCGATCCAATCGCCTATCCTTTCCTATCCTCTATCCTAACCTATCCTCTATCCTATCCTATCCTCTATCCCATCCTATCCTCTATCCTATCCTATCCTCTATCCTATTCTATCCTCTATCCTACCCTATCCTCTATCCTATCCTATCCTCTATCCCATCCTATCCTGTATCCTATCCTATCCTCTATCCTATCCTATCATCTATCCTATCCTATCCTCTATCGTATCCTATCCTCTATCCTATCCAATCCTATATCCTATTCTCCATCCTATATCCTATCCTATCCTCTATCCTATCCTATCCTCTATCCTATTCTATCCTCTATCCTACCCTATCCTCTATCCTATCCTATCCTCTATCCCATCCTATCCTGTATCCTATCCTATCCTGTATCCTATCCTATCCTCTATCCTATCCTATCCTCTATCGTATCCTATCCCCTATCCTATCCTAACCTCTATCCTATCCTATCCTCTATCCTATTCTATCCTCTATCCTACCCTATCCTCTATCCTATCCTATCCTCTATCCCATCCTATCCTCTATCCTATCCTATCCTCTATCCTATCCTATCCTCTATCCTATCCTATCCTTCTCTGCTATCCTATCCTCTATCCTATCCTATCCTCTACCGTCTCCCATCCTGTATCCGATCCAATCCCCTATCCTATCCTCTATCCTATCCTCTATCCTATCGTATCCTCTATCCTATCCAATTCTCTATCCTATCCTCTATCCTATCCTCTATCCTATCCTATCCTCTAACTTATCCTGTCCTCTATCCTATCTTATCCTCTATCCTATACTATACTCTATTGTATCCTATCCTCTATCCTATCCTATCCTCTAACTTATCCTATCCTCTATCGTCTCCTGTCCTCGATCCTATCCAATCCCCTATCCTATCCTATATCCGATCCTATCCTCTATCCTATCCTATCCTCTATCCTATTCTATCCTCTATCCTACCCTATCCTCTATCCTACCCTATCCTCTATCCCATCCTATCCTGTATCCTATCCTATCCTCTATCTTATCCTATCCTCTATCCTATCCTATCCTCTATCGTATCCTATCCCCTATCCTATCCTATCCTGTATCCTATTCTATCCTCTATCCTATCCTATCCTCTATCGTCTCCTGTGCTCTATCCTATCCAATCCCCGATCCTATCCTCTATCCTACCCTTTCCTCTATCCTATCCTATCCTCTTTCCTATCCTATCCTCTATCCTATCCTATCCTCTATCCTATCCTATCCTCTATCCTATCCTATCCTCTATCCTATCCTATCCTCTATCCTATCCTATCCTCAATCCTATCCTATCCTCTATCCTATCCTATCCTCTATCCTATCCTATCCTCCATCCTATCCTATCCTCTATCCTCTATCCTATCCTCTATCCTATCCTATCCTCTATCCTATCCTATCCTCTATCCTATCCTAGCCTCTATCCGATCCTATCCTCTATCCTATCCTATCCTCTATCCTATCCTATCCTCTATCCTATCCTATCCTCTATCCTATCCTATCCTCTATCCTATCCTATCCTCTATCCTATCCTCTATCCTATCCTATCCTCTATCCTATCCTATCCTCTATCCTGTCCTATCCTCTATCCTATCCTATCCTCTTTCCTATCCTATCCTCTATCCTATCCTATCCTCTATCCTATCCTATCCTCTATCCTATCCTATCCTCTATCCTATCCTATCCTCTATCCTATCCTATCCTCTATCCTATCCTATCCTCTATCCTATCCTATCCTCTATAATATCTTATCCTCTATCCTATACTATCCTCTACCCCATAATATCATCTATCCTATGCTATCCTCTACCCTATCCTATCCTCTGTCCTACCCTTTCCTGTATCCTACCCTCTATCCTATCCTATCCTCTATCCTACCCTATCCTCTATCCTATCCTATCCTCTATCCTATACTATCCTCTATCCTATCCTATCCTATCCTCTATCCTATCCTATCCTATCCTCTATCCTATCCTATCCTATCCTCTATCCTATCCTATCCTCTATCCTATCCTATCCTCTATCCTATCCTATCCTCTATCTTATCCTATCCTCTATCGTATCCTATCATGTATGCGATCCAATCGCCTATCCTTTCCTATCCTCTATCCTAACCTATCCTCTATCCTATCCTATCCTCTATCCCATCCTATCCTCTATCCTATCCTATCCTCTATCCTATCCTATCCTCTATCCTATCCTATCCTTCTCTGCTATCCTATCCTCTATCCTATCCTATCCTCTATCCTATCCTATCCTCTACCGTCTCGCATCCTGTATCCGATCCAATCCCCTATCCTATCCTCTATCCTATCCTCTATCCTATCGTATCCTCTATCCTATCCAATTCTCTATCCTATCCTCTATCCTATCCTCTATCCTATCCTATCCTCTAACTTATCCTGTCCTCTATCCTATCTTATCCACTATCCTATACTATACTCTATTCTATCCTATCCTCTATCCTATCATATCCTCTAACTTATCCTATCCTCTATCGTCTCCAGTCCTCTATCCTATCCAATCCCCTATCCTATCCCATATCCACTCCTATCCTCTATCCTATCCTATCCTCTATAATATCGTTTCCTCTGTCCTATAATGTCCTCTATTCTATAATATCATCTATCCTATCCTATTCTCTATCCTATCCTATCCTATCCTATCCTCTATCGTATCCTATCCTGTATCCTATCCTATCCTCTATCCTATCCTATCCTCTATCCTATCCTATCCTCTATCGTATCCTATCCCCTATCCTATCCTATCCTGTATCCTATTCTATCCTCTATCCTATCCTATCCTCTATCGTCTCCTGTGCTCTATCCTATCCAATCCCCGATCCAATCCTCTATCCTACCCGTTCCTCTATCCTATCCTATCCTCTTTCCTATCCTATCCTCTATCCTATCCTATCCTCTATCCTATCCTATCCTCTATCCTATCCTATCCTCTATCCTATCCTATCCTCTATCCTATCCTATCCTCTATCCTATCCTATCCTCTATCCTATCCTATCCTCTATCCTATCCTATCCTCTATCCTATCCTATCCTCCATCCTATCCTATCCTCTATCCTCTATCCTATCCTCTATCCTATCCTATCCTCTATCCTATCCTATCCTCTATCCTATCCTAGCCTCTATCCGATCCTATCCTCTATCCTATCCTATCATCTATCCTATCCTATCCTCTATCCTATCCTATCCTCTATCCTATCCTATCCTCTATCCTATCCTATCCTCTATCCTATCATTTCCTCTATCCTATCCTATCCTCTATCCTGTCCTATCCTCCATCCTATCCTATCCTCTATCCTATCCTATCCTTCTCTCCTATCCTATCCTCTATCCTATCCTATCCTCTATCCTATCCTATCCTCTATCCTACCCTATCCTCTATAATATCGTATCCTCTATCATATCATATCCTCTTTCCTATAATATCATCTATCCTATCCAATTGCCTATCCTATCCTGTATCCTATCCTATTCTCTATGCTATCCTCTATCCTTTCCTATCCTTTATCCTATCCTATCCTCTATCCTATCCTATCCTCTATACTACGCTATCCTCTATCCTATCCTATCCTCTATCCTATCCTATCCTCTATCCTATCCTATCCTATCCTCTATCCTCTATCCTCTATCCTATCCTATCCTATCCTCTATCCTATCCTATCCTATCCTCTATCCTATCCTATCCTATCCTCTATCCTATCCTATCCTCTATTCTATCCTATCCTCTATCCTATCCTATCCTCTATCCTATCCTATCCTCTATCCTATCCTATCCTCTATTCTATCCTATCCTCTATCCTATCCTATCCTCTATCCTATCCTATCCTCTATCTTATCCTATCCTATATCGTATCCTATCATGTATGCGATCCAATCGCCTATCCTTTCCTATCCTCTATCCTAACCTATCCTCTATCCTATCCTATCCTCTATCCCATCCTATCCTCTATCTTATCCTATCCTCTATCCTATTCTATCCTCTATCCTACCCTATCCTCTATCCTATCCTATCCTCTATCCCATCCTATCCTGTATCCTATCCTATCCTCTATCCTATCCTATCCTCTATCCTATCCTATCCTCTATCGTATCCTATCCTCTATCCTATCCAATCCTATATCCTATTCTCTATCCTATATCCTATCCTATCCTCTATCCTATCCTATCCTCTATCCTATTCTATCCTCTATCCTACCCTATCCTCTATCCTATCCTATCCTCTATCCCATCCTATCCTGTATCCTATCCTATCCTCTATCCTATCCTATCCTCTATCCTATCCTATCCTCTATCGTATCCTATCCCCTATCCTATCCTAACCTCTATCCTATCCTATCCTCTATCCTTTCCTATCCTCTATCCTAACCTATCCTCTATCCTATCCTATCCTCTATCCCATCCTATCCTCTATCCTATCCTATCCTCTATCCTATTCTATCCTCTATCCTACCCTATCCTCTATCCTATCCTATCCTCTATCCCATCCTATCCTGTATCCTATCCTATCCTCTATCGTATCCTATCCTCTATCCTATCCAATCCTATATCCTATTCTCTATCCTATATCCTATCCTATCCTCTATCCCATCCTATCCTGTATCCTATCCAATCCTCTATCCTATCCTATCCTCTATCCTATCCTATCCTCTATCGTATCCTATCCCCTATCCTATCCTAACCTCTATCCTATCCTATCCTCTATCCTATTCTATCCTCTATCCTACCCTATCCTCTATCCTATCCTATCCTCTATCCCATCCTATCCTGTATCCTATCCTATCCTCTATCCTATCCTATCCTCTATCCTATCCTATCCTCTATCGTATCCTATCCCCTATCCTATCCTATCCTCTATCCTATTCTATCCTCTATCCTATCCTATCCTCTATCGTCTCCTGTGCTCTATCCTATCCAATCCCCGATCCTATCCTCTATCCTACCCTTTCCTCTATCCTATCCTATCCTCTATCCTATCCTATCCTCTATCCTATCCTATCCTCTATCCTATCCCATCATCTATCCTATCCTATCCTCTATCCTATCCTATCCTCTATCCCATCCTATCCTCTATCCTATCCTATCCTCTATCCTACCCTATCCTCTATCCTATCCTATCCTCTATCCTATCCTATCCTCTATCCTATCCTATCCTATCCTCTATCCTCTATCCTATCCTATCCTATCCTCTATCCTATCCTATCCTATCCTCTATCCTATCCTATCCTATCCTCTATCCTATCCAATCCTATCCTCTATCCTATCCTATCCTCTATCCTATCCTATCCTCTATCCTATCCTATCCTCTATCCTATCCTATCCTCTATCCTATCCTATCCTCTATCCTATCCTATCCTCTATCCTATCCTAACCTCTATCCTATCCTATCCTCTATCTTATCCTATCCTCTATCGTATCCTATCATGTATGCGATCCAATCGCCTATCCTTTCCTATCCTCTATCCTAACCTATCCTCTATCCTATCCTATCCTCTATCCCATCCTATCCTCTATCCTATCCTATGCTCTATCCTATTCTATCCTCTATCCTACCCTATCCTCTATCCTATCCTATCCTCTATCCCATCCTATCCTGTATCCTATCCTATCCTCTATCCTATCCTATCCTCTATCCTATCCTATCCTCTATCGTATCCTATCCTCTATCCTATCCAATCCTATATCCTATTCTCTATCCTATATCCTATCCTATCCTCTATCCTATCCTATCCTCTATCCTATTCTATCCTCTATCCTACCCTATCCTCTATCCTATCCTATCCTCTATCCCATCCTATCCTGTATCCTATCCTATCCTCTATCCTATCCTATCCTCTATCCTATCCTATCCTCTATCGTATCCTATCCCCTAGCCTATCCTAACCTCTATCCTATCCTATCCTCTATCCTATTCTATCCTCTATCCTACCCTATCCTCTATCCTATCCTATCCTCTATCCCATCCTATCCTGTATCCTATCCTGTATCCTATCCTATCCTCTATCCTATCCTATCCTCTATCCTATCCTATCCTCTATCGTATCCTATCCCCTATCCTATCCTATCCTCTATCCTATTCTATCCTCTATCCTATCCTATCCTCTATCGTCTCCTGTGCTCTATCCTATCCAATCCCCGATCCTATCCTCTATCCTACCCTTTCCTCTATGCTATCCTATCCTCTATCCTATCCTATCCTCTATCCTATCCTATCCTCTATCCTATCCCATCATCTATCCTATCCTATCCTCTATCCTATCCTATCCTCTATCCTATCCTATCCTCTATCCTATCCTATCCTCTATCGTATCCTATCCTCTATCCTATCCAATCCTATATCCTATACTCTATCCTATCCAATCCTATATCCTATACTCTATCCTATCCTATCCTCTATCCTATCCTATCCTATCCTCTATCCTATAATATCCTCTATCCTATCCAATCCTCTATCCTATCCTATCCTATCCTCTATCCTATCCTCTTTCCTATCCTATCCTCTATCCTATCCTATCCTCTATCCCATCCTATCCTCTATCCTATCCTATCCTCTATCCTATCCTATCCTCTATCCTATCCTATCCTATATCCTATCCTATCCTTCTCTCCTATCCTATCCTCTATCCTATCCTATCCTCTATCCTATCCTATCCTCTACCGTCTCCCATCCTGTATCCGATCCAATCCCCTATCCTATCCTCTATCCTATCCTCTATCCTATCGTATCCTCTATCCTATCCAATTCTCTATCCTATCCTCTATCCTATCCTCTATCCTATCCTATCCTCTAACTTATCCTATCCTCTATCCTATCTTATCCTCTATCCTATCCTATCCTCTATAATATCTTATCCTCTATCCTATACTATCCTCTACCCCATAATATCATCTATCCTATGCTATCCTCTACCCTATCCTATCCTCTGTCCTACCCTTTCCTGTATCCTACCCTCTATCCTATCCTATCCTCTATCCTACCCTATCCTCTATCCTATCCTATCCTCTATCCTATCCTATCCTATCCTCTATCCTATCCTATCCTATCCTCTATCCTATCCTATCCTATCCTCTATCCTATCCTATCCTCTATCCTATCCTATCCTCTATCCTATCCTATCCTCTATCTTATCCTATCCTCTATCGTATCCTATCATGTATGCGATCCAATCGCCTATCCTTTCCTATCCTCTATCCTAACCTATCCTCTATCCTATCCTATCCTCTATCCCATCCTATCCTCTATCCTATCCTATCCTCTATCCTATTCTATCCTCTATCCTATCCTATCCTTCTCTGCTATCCTATCCTCTATCCTATCCTATCCTCTATCCTATCCTATCCTCTACCGTCTCCCATCCTGTATCCGATCCAATCCCCTATCCTATCCTCTATCCTATCCTCTATCCTATCGTATCCTCTATCCTATCCAATTCTCTATCCTATCCTCTATCCTATCGTCTATCCTATCCTATCCTCTAACATATCCTGTCCTCTATCCTATCTTATCCTCTATCCTATACTATACTCTATTCTATCCTATCCTCTATCCTATCCTATCCTCTAACTTATCCTATCCTCTATCCTATCCTATCCTCTATCCTATCCTATCCTCTATCCTATCCTATCCTCTATCGTATCCTATCCCCTATCCTATCCTATCCTGTATCCTATTCTATCCTCTATCCTATCCTATCCTCTATCGTCTCCTGTGCTCTATCCTATCCAATCCCCGATCCTATCCTCTATCCTACCCTTTCCTCTATCCTATCCTATCCTCTTTCCTATCCTATCCTCTATCCTATCCTATCCTCTATTCTATCCTATCCTCTATCCTATCCTATCCTCTATCCTATCCTATCCTCTATCCTATCCTATCCTCTATCCTATCCTATCCTCTATCCTATCCTATCCTCCATCCTATCCTATCCTCTTTCCTCTATCCTATCCTCTATCCTATCCTATCCTCTATCCTATCCTATCCTCTATCCTATCGTAGCCTCTATCCGATCCTATCCTCTATCCTATCCTATCCTCTATCCTATCCTATCCTCTATCCTATCCTATCCTCTATCCTATCCTATCCTCTATCCTATCCTATCCACTATCCTATCCTATCCTCTATCCTATCCTATCCTCTATCCTGTCCTATCCTCCATCCTATCCTATCCTCTATCCTATCCTATCCTTCTCTCCTATCCTATCCTCTATCCTATCGTATCCTATATCCTATCCTATCCTCTATCCTATCCTATCCTCTATCCTATCCTCTTTCCTATCCTATCCTCTATCCTATCCTATCCTCTATCCTATCCTATCCTCTATCCTATCCTATCCTCCTTCCTATCCTATCCTCAATCCTATCCTATCCACTATCCTATCCTATCCTCTATCCTATCCTATCCTCTATCCTACCCTATCCTCTATAATATCGTATCCTCTATCATATCATATCCTCTTTCCTATAATATCATCTATCCTATCCAATCGCCTATCCTATCCTGTATCCTATCCTATTCTCTATGCTATCCTCTATCCTTTCCTATCCTTTATCCTATCCTATCCTCTATCCAATCCATTCCTCAATCCTATCGTATCCAATATCCTATCCTATCCTCTATCCTATCCTATCGTCTATCCTTTCCTATCCTCTATCCTAACCTATCCTCTATCCTATCCTATCCTCTATCCCATCCTATCCTCTATCCTATCCTATCCTCTATCCTACCCTATCCTCTATCCTATCCTATCCTCTATCCTATCCTATCCTATCCTCTATCCTATCCTATCCTATCCTCTATCCTCTATCCTATCCTATCCTATCCTCTATCCTATCCTATCCTATCCTCTATCCTATCCTATCCTATCCTCTATCCTATCCTATCCTCTATTCTATCCTATCCTCTATCCTATCCTATCCTCTATCCTATCCTATCCTCTATCCTATCCTATCCTATATCCTATCCTATCCTCTATCCTATCCTATCCTCTATCCTATCCTATCCTCTATCTTATCCTATCCTCTATCGTATCCTATCATGTATGCGATCCAATCGCCTATCCTTTCCTATCCTCTATCGTAACCTATCCTCTATCCTATCCTATCCTCTATCCCATCCTATCCTCTATCCTATCCTATCCTCTATCCTATTCTATCCTCTATCCTACCCTATCCTCTATCCTATCCTATCCTCTATCCCATCCTATCCTGTATCCTATCCTATCCTCTATCCTATCCTATCCTCTATCCTATCCTATCCTCTATCGTATCCTATCCTCTATCCTATCCAATCCTATATCCTATTCTCTATCCTATATCCTATCCTATCCTCTATCCTATCCTATCCTCTATCCTATTCTATCCTCTATCCTACCCTATCCTCTATCCTATCCTATCCTCTATCCCATCCTATCCTGTATCCTATCCTATCCTCTATCCTATCCTATCCTCTATCCTATCCTATCCTCTATCGTATCCTATCCCCTATCCTATCCTAACCTCTATCCTATCCTATCCTCTATCCTATTCTATCCTCTATCCTGCCCTATCCTCTATCCTATCCTATCCTCTATCCCATCCTATCCTGTATCCTATCCTATCCTCTATCCTATCCTATCCTCTATCCTATCCTATCCTCTATCGTATCCTATCCCCTATCCTATCCTATCCTCTATCCTATTCTATCCTCTATCCTATCCTATCCTCTATCGTCTCCTGTGCTCTATCCTATCCAATCCCCGATCCTACCCTCTATCCTACCCTTTCCTCTATCCTATCCTATCCTCTTTCCTATCCTATCCTCTATCCTATCCTATCCTCTATCCTATCCTATCCTCTATCCTATCCTATCCTCTATCCTATCCTATCCTCTATCCTATCCTATCCTCTATCTTATCCTATCCTCTATCGTATCCTATCATGTATGCGATCCAATCGCCTATCCTTTCCTATCCTCTATCCTAACCTATCCTCTATCCTATCCTATCCTCTATCCCATCCTATCCTCTATCCTATCCTATCCTCTATCCTATTCTATCCTCTATCCTACCCTATCCTCTATCCTATCCTATCCTCTATCCCATCCTATCCTGTATCCTATCCTATCCTCTATCCTATCCTATCCTCTATCCTATCCTATCCTCTATCGTATCCTATCCTCTATCCTATCCAATCCTATATCCTATTCTCTATCCTATATCCTATCCTATCCTCTATCCTATCCTATCCTCTATCCTATTCTATCCTCTATCCTACCCTATCCTCTATCCTATCCTATCCTCTATCCCATCCTATCCTGTATCCTATCCTATCCTCTATCCTATCCTATCCTCTATCCTATCCTATCCTCTATCCTATCCTATCCCCTATCCTATCCTAACCTCTATCCTATCCTATCCTCTATCCTATTCTACCCTCTATCCTACCCTATCCTCTATCCTATCCTATCCTCTATCCCATCCTATCCTGTATCCTATCCTATCCTCTATCCTATCCTATCCTCTATCCTATCCTATCCTCTATCGTATCCTATCCCCTATCCTATCCTATCCTATCCTCTATCCTATTCTATCCTCTATCCTATCCTATCCTCTATCGTCTCCTGTGCTCTATCCTATCCAATCCCCGATCCTATCCTCTATCCTACCCTTTCCTCTATCCTATCCTATCCTCTATCCTATCCTATCCTCTATCCTATCCTATCCTCTATCCTATCCCATCATCTAGCCTATCCTATCCTCTATCCTATCCTATCCTCTATCCTATCCTATCCTCTATCCTATCCCATCATCTATCCTATCCTATCCTCTATCCTATCCTATCCTCTATCGTATCCTATCCTCTATCCTATCCAATCCTATATCCTATACTCTATCCTATCCTATCCTCTATCCTATCCTATCCTATCCTCTATCCTATAATATCCTCTATCCTATCCAATCCTCTATCCTATCCTTTATCCTATCCTCTATCCTATCCTATCCTCTTTCCTATCCTATCCTCTTTCCTATCCTATCCTCTATCCTATCCTATCCTCTATCCCATCCTATCCTCTATCCTATCCTATCCTCTATCCTATCCTATCCTCTATCCTATCCTATCCTCTATCCTATCCTATCCTTCTCTCCTATCCTATCCTCTATCCTATCCTATCCTCTACAGTCTCCCATCCTGTATCCGATCCAATCCCCTATCCTATCCTCTATCCTATCCTCTATCCTATCGTATCCTCTATCCTATCCAATTCTCTATCCTATCCTCTATCCTATCCTCTATCCTATCCTATCCTCTAACTTATCCTATCCTCTATCCTATCTTATCCTCTATCCTATACTATACTCTATTCTATCCTATCCTCTATCCTATCCTATCCCCTATCCTATCCTATCCTGTATCCTATTCTATCCTCTATCCTATCCTATCCTCTATCGTCTCCTGTGCTCTATCCTATCCAATCCCCGATCCTATCCTCTATCCTAGCCTTTCCTCTATCCTATCCTATCCTCTTTCCTATCCTGTCCTCTATCCTATCCTATCCTCTATCCTATCCTATCCTCTATCCTATCCTATCCTCTATCCTATCCTATCCTCTATCCTATCCTATCCTCTATCCTATCCTATCCTCTATCCTATCCTATCCTCTATCCTATCCTATCCTCTATCCTATCCTATCCTCTATCCTATCCTATCCTCTATAATATCTTATCCTCTATCCTATATTATCCTCTAACCCATAATATCATCTATCCTATGCTATCCTCTACCCTATCCTATCCTCTGTCCTACCCTTTCCTGTATCCTACCCTCTATCCTATCCTATCCTCTATCCTACACTATCCTCTATCCTATCCTATCCTCTATCCTATCCTATCCTATCCTCTATCCTATCCTATCCTATCCTCTATCCTATCCTATCCTATCCTCTATCCTATCCTATCCTCTATCCTATCCTATCCTCTATCCTATCCTATCCTCTATCTTATCCTATCCTCTATCGTATCCTATGATGTATGCGATCCAATCGCCAATCCTTTCCTATCCTCTATCCTAACCTATCCTCTATCCTATCCTATCCTCTATCACATTTTTTTTTTTTTTTTTTTTCCGAGGAGGTAATCTCGTTACGGATACCCGAACCCCCCCGGGGGGGGTGGTCCGGGTTATGTGGGACTCCTCGGCTGGTTGGTGCAACGCCGAGTATACCCACTAACTCCTCCCCGTCCGTCCCTAGACTCCTGGGGGCACCCGTGCTCTGCGCGCGCATGTCAATCCGGTGTGCCCCCGCCTTAGCATACCACCCAGGGGGGGACGCGGCCCCCTCCCGTACCTACTCTATCCGAAGGCACCACGCAACGGACGACGTGGCGCCTTCCCCCCTGTTAGGCCGCCCGATGAGCATCCGAGCCCCCGCTCGAGATGCCCGGCGGCCTCCGGGGACGCCGTTGGTGACCGAGTGTAAGGGGATATCCGATCCCCCGCCTCGAGATCATCAAGGGCGTCCCCGCTCGCGTCAGAGGCGTCGCAACGGGGGTACGCCCCCGGGGCGTACCCTGCGCCGCCTCCCCCCCCTTCGGCCGGGATCGTGATTACGCTCCCGATCCCGTTCCGCAGCCTCCTTCCGCAGCATAACCCGCTCGCAGAAGGAAGCGATCCTATCCTCTATCCCATCCTATCCTCTATCCTATCCTATCCTCTATCCTATCCTATCCTCTATCCTATCCTATCCTTCTCTGCTATCCTATCCTCTATCCTATCCTATCCTCTATCCTATCCTATCCTCTACCGTCTCCCATCCTGTATCCGATCCAATCCCCTATCCTATCCTCTATCCTATCCTCTATCCTATCGTATCCTCTATCCTATCCAATTCTCTATCCTATCCTCTATCCTATCCTCTATCCTATCCTATCCTCTAACTTATCCTGTCCTCTATCCTATCTTATCCTCTATCCTATACTATACTCTATTCTATCCTATCCTCTATCCTATCCTATCCTCTAACTTATCCTATCCTCTATCGTCTCCAGTCCTCTATCCTATCCAATCCCCTATCCTATCCTATATCCGATCCTATCCTCTATCCTATCCTATCTTCTATAATATCGTTTCCTCTGTCCTATAATGTCCTCTATTCTATAATATCATCTATCCTATCCTATTCTCTATCCTATCCTATCCTATCCTATCCTCTATCGTATCCTATCCTCTATCCTATCCTATCCTCTATCCTATTCTATCCTCTATCCTACCCTATCCTCTATCCTACCCTATCCTCTATCCCATCCTATCCTGTATCCTATCCTATCCTCTATCCTATCCTATCCTCTATCCTATCCTATCCTCTATCGTATCCTATCCCCTATCCTATCCTATCCTGTATCCTATTCTATCCTCTATCCTATCCTATCCTCTATCGTCTCCTGTGCTCTATCCTATCCAATCCCCGATCCTATCCTCTATCCTACCCTTTCCTCTATCCTATCCTATCCTCTTTCCTATCCTATCCTCTATCCTATCCTATCCTCTATCCCATCCTATCCTCTATCCTATCCTATCCTCTATCCTATCCTATCCTCTATCCTATCCTATCCTCTATCCTATCCTATCCTCTATCCTATCCTATCCTCTATCCTATCCTATCCTCTATCCTATCCTATCCTCCATCCTATCCTATCCTCTATCCTCTATCCTATCCTCTATCCTATCCTATCCTCTATCCTATCCTAGCCTCTATCCGATCCTATCCTCTATCCTATCCTATCCTCTATCCTATCCTATCCTCTATCCTATCCTATCCTCTATCCTATCCTATCCTCTATCCTATCCTATCCTCTATCCTATCCTATCCTCTATCCTATCCTATCCTCTATCCTGTCCTATCCTCCATCCTATCCTATCCTCTATCCTATCCTATCCTTCTCTCCTATCCTATCCTCTATCCTATCGTATCCTCTATCCTATCCTATCCTCTATCCTATCCTATCCTCTATCCTATCCTCTTTCCTATCCTATCCTCTATCCTATCCTATCCTCTATACTATCCTATCCTCTATCCTATCCTATCCTCTTTCCTATCCTATCCTCAATCCTATCCTATCCACTAACCTATCCTATCCTCTATCCTATCCTATCCTCTATCCTATCCTATCCTGTATCCTATCCTATCCTCTATCCTATCCTATCCTCTATCCTATCCTATCCTCTATCGTATCCTATCCTCTATCCTATCCAATCCTATATCCTATTCTCTATCCTATATCCTATCCTATCCTCTATCCTATCCTATCCTCTATCCTATTCTATCCTCTATCCTACCCTATCCTCTATCCTATCCTATCCTCTATCCCATCCTATCCTGTATCCTATCCTATCCTCTATCCTATCCTATCCTCTATCCTATCCTATCCTCTATCATATCCTATCCCCTATCCTATCCTAACCTCTATCCTATCCTATCCTCTATCCTATTCTATCCTCTATCCTACCCTATCCTCTATCCTATCCTATCCTCTATCCCATCCTATCCTGTATCCTATCCTATCCTCTATCCTATCCTATCCTCTATCCTATCCTATCCTCTATCGTATCCTATCCCCTATCCTATCCTATCCTCTATCCTATTCAATCCTCTATCCTATCCTATCCTCTATCGTCTCCTGTGCTCTATCCTATCCAATCCCCGATCCTATCCTCTATCCTACCCTTTCCTCTATCCTATCCTATCCTCTATCCTATCCTATCCTCTATCCTATCCTATCCTCTATCCTATCCCATCATCTATCCTATCCTATCCTCTATCCTATCCTATCCTCTATCCTATCCTATCATCTATCCTATCCTATCCTCTATCGTATCCTATCCTCTATCCTATCCAATCCTATATCCTATACTCTATCCTATCCAATCCTATATCCTATACTCTATCCTATCCTATCCTCTATCCTATCCTATCCTATCCTCTATCCTATAATATCCTCTATCCTATCCAATCCTCTATCCTATCCTTTATCCTATCCTCTATCCTATCCTATCCTATCCTCTATCCTATCCTCTTTCCTATCCTATCCTCTATCCTATCCTATCCTCTATCCCATCCTATCCTCTATCCTATCCTATCCTCTATCCTATCCTATCCTCTATCCTATCCTATCCTCTATCCTATCCTATCCTTCTCTCCTATCCTATCCTCTATCCTATCCTATCCTCTACAGTCTCCCATCCTGTATCCGATCCAATCCCCTATCCTATCCTCTATCCTATCCTCTATCCTATCGTATCCTCTATCCTATCCAATTCTCTATCCTATCCTCTATCCTATCCTCTATCCTATCCTATCCTCTAACTTATCCTATCCTCTATCCTATCTTATCCTCTATCCTATACTATACTCTATTCTATCCTATCCTCTATCCTATCCTATCCCCTATCCTATCCTATCCTGTACCCTATTCTATCCTCTATCCTATCCTATCCTCTATCGTCTCCTGTGCTCTATCCTATCCAATCCCCGATCCTATCCTCTATCCTAGCCTTTCCTCTATCCTATCCTATCCTCTTTCCTATCCTGTCCTCTATCCTATCCTATCCTCTATCCTATCCTATCCTCTATCCTATCCTATCCTCTATCCTATCCTATCCTCTATCCCATCCTATCCTCTATCCTATCCTATCCTCTATAATATCTTATCCTCTATCCTATACTATCCTCTACCCCATAATATCATCTATCCTATGCTATCCTCTACCATATCCTATCCTCTGTCCTACCCTTTCCTGTATCCTACCGTCTATCCTATCCTATCCTCTATCCTACCCTATCCTCTATCCTATCCTATCCTCTATCCTATCCTACCCTCTATCCTATCCTATCCTATCCTCTATCCTATCCTATCCTATCCTCTATCCTATCCTATCCTATCCTCTATCCTATCCTATCCTCTATCCTATCCTATCCTCTATCCTATCCTATCCTCTATCCTATCCTATCCTCTATCCTATCCTATCCTCTATCTTATCCTATCCTCTATCGTATCCTATGATGTATGCGATCCAATCGCCTATCCTTTCCTATCCTCTATCCTAACCTATCCTCTATCCTATCCTATCCTCTATCCCATCCTATCCTCTATCCTATCCTATCCTCTATCCTATCCTATCCTCTATCCTATCCTATCCTTCTCTGCTATCCTATCCTCTATCCTATCCTATCCTCTATCCTATCCTATCCTCTACCGTCTCCCATCCTGTATCCGATCCAATCCCCTATCCTATCCTCTATCCTGTCCTCTATCCTATCGTATCCTCTATCCTATCCAATTCTCTATCCTATCCTCTATCCTATCCTCTATCCTATCCTATCCTCTAACTTATCCTGTCCTCTATCCTATCTTATCCTCTATCCTATACTATACTCTATTCTATCCTATCCTCTATCCTATCCTATCCTCTAACTTATCCTATCCTCTATCGTCTCCAGTCCTCTATCCTATCCAATCCCCTATCCTATCCTATATCCGATCCTATCCTCTAGCCTATCCTATCCTCTATAATATCGTTTCCTCTGTCCTATAATGTCCTCTATTCTATAATATCATCTATCCTATCCTATTCTCTATCCTATCCTATCCTATCCTATCCTCTATCCTATCCTATCCTCTATCCTATCCTATCCTCTATCCTATTCTATCCTCTATCCTACCCTATCCTCTATCCTACCCTATCCTCTATCCCATCCTATCCTGTATCCTATCCTATCCTCTATCCTATCCTATCCTCTATCCTATCCTATCCTCTATCGTATCCTATCCCCTATCCTATCCTATCCTGTATCCTATTCTATCCTCTATCCTATCCTATCCTCTATCGTCTCCTGTGCTCTATCCTATCCAAATCCCGATCCTATCCTCTATCCTACCCTTTCCTCTATCCTATCCTATCCTCTTTCCTATCCTATCCTCTATCCTATCCTATCCTCTATCCTATACTATACTCTATTCTATCCTATCCTCTATCCTATCCTATCCTCTAACTTATCCTATCCTCTATCGTCTCCAGTCCTCTATCCTATCCAATCCCCTATCCTATCCTATATCCGATCCTATCCTCTATCCTATCCTATCCTCTATAATATCGTTTCCTCTGTCCTATAATGTCCTCTATTCTATAATATCATCTATCCTATCCTATTCTCTATCCTATCCTATCCTATCCTAACCTCTATCGTATCCTATCCTCTATCCTATCCTATCCTCTATCCTATTCTATCCTCTATCCTACCCTATCCTCTATCCTACCCTATCCTCTATCCCATCCTATCCTGTATCCTATCCTATCCTCTATCCTATCCTATCCTCTATCCTATCCTATCCTCTATCGTATCCTATCCCCTATCCTATCCTATCCTGTATCCTATTCTATCCTCTATCCTATCCTATCCTCTATCGTCTCCTGTGCTCTATCCTATCCAATCCCCGATCCTATCCTCTATCCTACCCTTTCCTCTATCCTATCCTATCCTCTTTCCTATCCTATCCTCTATCCTATCCTATCCTCTATCCTATCCTATCCTCTATCCTATCCTATCCTCTATCCTATCCTATCCTCTATCCTATCCTATCCTCTATCCTATCCTATCCTCTATCCTATCCTATCCTCTATCCTATCCTATCCTCTATCCTATCCTATCCTCCATCCTATCCTATCCTCTATCCTATCCTCTTTCCTATCCTATCCTCTATCCTATCCTATCCTCTATCCTATCCTATCCTCTATCCTATCCTATCCTCTTTCCTATCCTATCCTCAATCCTATCCTATCCACTAACCTATCCTATCCTCTATCCTATCCTATCCTCTATCCTACCCTACCCTCTATAATATCGTATCCTCTATCATATCATATCCTCTTTCCTATAATATCATCTATCCTATCCAATCGCCTATCCTATCCTGTATCCTATCCTATTCTCTATGCTATCCTCTATCCTTTCCTAACCTTTATCCTATCCTATCCTCTATCCAATCCATTCCTCAATCCTATCGTATCCAATATCCTATCCTATCCTCTATCCTATCCTATCCTCTATCCTTTCCTATCCTCTATCCTAACCTATCCTCTATCCTATCCTATCCTCTATCCCATCCTATCCTCTATCCTATCCTATCCTCTATCCTACCCTATCCTCTATCCTATCCTATCCTCTATCCTATCCTATCCTCTATCCTATCCTATCCTATCCTCTATCCTCTATCCTATCCTATCCTATCCTCTATCCTATCCTATCCTATCCTCTATCCTATCCTATCCTATCCTCTATCCTATCCTATCCTCTATTCTATCCTATCCTCTATCCTATCCTATCCTCTATCCTATCCTATCCTCTATCCTATCCTATCCTCTATCCTATCCTATCCTCTATCCTATCCTATCCTCTATCTTATCCTATCCTCTATCGTATCCTATCATGTATGCGATCCAATCGCCTATCCTTTCCTATCATCTATCCTATCATATCCTCTATCCTATTCTATACTCTATCCTATCCTATCCCCTATCCTATCCTATCCTGTATCCTATTCTATCCTCTATCCTATCCTATCCTCTATCGTCTCCTGTGCTCTATCCTATCCAATCCCCGATCCTATCCTCTATCCTACCCTTTCCTCTATCCTATCCTATCCTCTTTCCTATCCTATCCTCTATCCTATCCTATCCTCTATCCTATCCTATCCTCTATCCTATCCTATCCTCTATCCTATCCTATCCTCTATCTTATCCTATCCTCTATCGTATCCTATCATGTATGCGATCCAATCGCCTATCCTTTCCTATCCTCTATCCTAACCTATCCTCTATCCTATCCTATCCTCTATCCCATCCTATCCTCTATCCTATCCTATCCTCTATCCTATCCTATCCTCTATCCTATCCTATCCTTCTCTGCTATCCTATCCTCTATCCTATCCTATCCTCTATCCTATCCTATCCTCTACCGTCTCCCATCCTGTATCCGATCCAATCCCCTATCCTATCCTCTATCCTATCCTCTATCCTATCGTATCTTCTATCCTATCCAATTCTCTATCCTATCCTCTATCCTATCCTCTATCCTATCCTATCCTCTAACTTATCCTGTCCTCTATCCTATCTTATCCTCTATCCTATACTATACTCTATTCTATCCTATCCTCTATCCTATCCTATCCTCTAACTTATCCTATCCTCTATCGTCTCCTGTCCTCTATCCTATCCAATCCCCTATCCTATCCTATATCCGATCCTATCCTCTATCCTATCCTATCCTCTATAATATCGTTTCCTCTGTCCTATAATGTCCTCTATTCTATAATATCAACTATCCTATCCTATTCTCTATCCTATCCAATCCCCGATCCTATCCTCTATCCTACCCTTTCCTCTATCCTATCCTATCCTCTATCCTATCCTATCCTCTATCCTATCCTATCCTCTATCCTATCCTATCCTCTATCCTATCCTATCCTCTATATTATCCTATCCTCTATCCTATCCTATCCTCTATCCTATCCTATCCTCTATCGTATCCTATCCTCTATCCTATCCAATCCTATATCCTATACTCTATCCTATCCAATCCTATATCCTATACTCTATCCTATCCTATCCTCTATCCTATCCTATCCTATCCTCTATCCTATCCTATCCTATCCTCTATCCTATCCTATCCTATCCTCTATCCTATCCTATCCTCTATCCTATCCTATCCTCTATCCTATCCTATCCTCTATCCTATCCTATCCTCTATCTTATCCTATCCTCTATCCTATCCTATCCTCTATCCTATCCTATCCTCTATCTTATCCTATCCTCTATCCTAACCTATCCTCTATCCTATCCTATCCTCTATCCCATCCTATCCTCTATCCTATCCTATCCTCTATCCTATCCTATCCTCTATCCTATCCTATCCTTCTCTGCTATCCTATCCTCTATCCTATCCTATCCGCTATCCTATCCTATCCTCTACCGTCTCCCATCCTGTATCCGATCCAATCCCCTATCCTATCCTCTATCCTATCCTCTATCCTATCGTATCCTCTATCCTATCCAATTCTCTATCCTATTCTCTATCCTATCCTCTATCCTATCCTATCCTCTAACTTATCCTGTCCTCTATCCTATCTTATCCTCTATCCTATACTATACTCTATTCTATCCTATCCTCTATCCTATCCTATCCTCTAACTTATCCTATCCTCTATCGTCTCCTGTCCTCTATCCTATCCAATCCCCTATCCTATCCTATATCCGATCCTATCCTCTATCCTATCCTATCCTCTATAATATCGTTTCCTCTGTCCTATAATGTCCTCTATTCTATAATATCAACTATCCTATCCTATTCTCTATCCTATCCTATCCTATCCTATCCTCTATCGTATCCTATCCTCTATCCTATCCTATCCTCTATCCTATTCTATCCTCTATCCTACCCTATCCTCTATCCTACCCTATCCTCTATCCCATCCTATCCTGTATCCTATCCTATCCTCTATCCTATCCTATCCTCTATCCTATCCTATCCTCTATCGTATCCTATCCCCTATCCTATCCTATCCTGTATCCTATTCTATCCTCTATCCTATCCTATCCTCTATCGTCTCCTGTGCTCTATCCTATCCAATCCCCGATCCTATCCTCTATCCTACCCTTTCCTCTATCCTATCCTATCCTCTTTCCTATCCTATCCTCTATCCTATCCTATCCTCTATCCTATCCTATCCTCTATCCTATCCTATCCTCTATCCTATCCTATCCTCTATCCTATCCTATCCTCTATCCTATCCTATCCTCTATCCTATCCTATCCTCTATCCTATCCTATCCTCCATCCTATCCTATCCTGTATCCTCTGTCCTATCCTCTATCCTATCCTATCCTCTATCCTATCCTATCCTCTATCCTATCCTAGCCTCTATCCGATCCTATCCTCTATTCTATCCTATCCTCTATCCTATCCTATCCTCTATCCTATCCTATCCTCTATCCTATCCTATCCTCTATCCTATCCTATCCTCTATCCTATCCTATCCTCTATCCTATCCTATCCTCTATCCAATCCATTCCTCAATCCTATCGTATCCAATATCCTATCCTATCCTCTATCCTATCCTATCCTCTATCCTTTCCTATCCTCTATCCTAACCTATCCTCTATCCTATCCTATCCTCTATCCCATCCTATCCTCTATCCTATCCTATCCTCTATCCTACCCTATCCTCTATCCTATCCTATCCTCTATCCTATCCTATCCTATCCTCTATGCTCTATCCTATCCTATCCTATCCTCTATCCTATCCTATCCTATCCTCTATCCTATCCTATCCTCTATCCTATCCTATCCTCTATCCTATCCTATCCTCTATCCTATCCTATCCTCTATCCTATCCTATCCTCTATCCTATCCTATCCTCTATCCTATCCTATCCTCTATCCTATCCTATCCTCTATCCTATCCTATCCTCTATCCTATCCTATCCTCTATCCTATCCTATCCTCTATCTTATCCTATCCTCTATCGTATCCTATCATGTATGCGATCCAATCGCCTATCCTTTCCTATCCTCTATCCTAACCTATCCTCTATCCTATCCTATCCTCTATCCCATCCTATCCTCTATCCTATCCTATCCTCTATCCTATTCTATCCTCTATCCTACCCTATCCTCTATCCTATCCTATCCTCTTATCCCATCCTATCCTGTATCCTCTCCTATCCTCTATCCTATCCTATCCTCTATCCTATCCTATCCTCTATCGTATCCTATCCCCTATCCTATCCTAACCTCTATCCTATCCTATCCTCTATCCTATTCTATCCTCTATCCTACCCTATCCTCTATCCTATCCTATCCTCTATCGCATCCTATCCTGTATCCTATCCTATCCTCTATCCTATCCTATCCTCTATCCTATCCTATCCTCTATCGTATCCTATCCCCTATCCTATCCTATCCTCTATCCTATCCTCTATCCTATCCTCTATCCTATCGTATCCTCTATCCTATCCAATTCTCTATCCTATCCTCTATCCTATCCTCTATCCTATCCTATCCTCTAACTTATCCTATCCTCTATCCTATCTTATCCTCTATCCTATACTATACTCTATTCTATCCTATCCTCTATCCTATCCTATCCCCTATCCTATCCTATCCTGTATCCTATTCTATCCTCTATCCTATCCTATCCTCTATCGTCTCCTGTGCTCTATCCTATCCAATCCCCGATCCTATCCTCTATCCTAGCCTTTCCTCTATCCTATCCTATCATCTTTCCTATCCTATCCTCTATCCTATCCTATCCTCTATCCTATCCTATCCTCTATCCTATCCTATCCTCTATCCTATCCTATCCTCTATCCTATCCTATCCTCTATCCTATCCTATCCTCTATCCTATCCTATCCTCTATCCTATCCTATCCTCTATCCTATCCTATCCTCCATCCTATCCTATCCTCTATCCTCTATCCTATCCTCTATCCTATCCTATCCTCTATCCTATCCTATCCTCTATCCTATCCTATCCTCTATCCTATCCTAGCCTCTATCCGATCCTATCCTCTATCCTATCCTATCCTCTATCCTATCCTATCCTCTATCCTATCCTATCCTCTATCCTATCCTATCCTCTATCCTATCCTATCCTCTATCCTATCCTATCCTCTATCCTATCCTATCCTCTATCCTATCCTATCCTCTATCCTATCCTATCCTCTATCCTATTCTATCCTCTATCCTATCCTATCCTCTATCCTATCCTATCCTCTATCCTATCCTATCCTCTATCCTATCCTATCCTCTATCCTATCCTATCCTCTATCCTATCCTATCCTCTATCCTATCCTATCCTCTATCCTATCCTATCCTCTATCCTATCCTATCCTCTATCCTATCCTATCCTCTATCCTATCCTATCCTCTATCCTATCCTATCATCTATCGTATCCTATCCTGTATCCGATCAAATCGCCTATCCTTTCCTATCCTCTATCCTACCCTATCCTCTATCCTATCCTATCCTCTGTCCCATCCTATCCTCTATCCTATCCTATCCTCTATCCTATCCTATCCTCTATCCTATCCTATCCTTCTCTCCTATCCTATCCTCTATCCTATCGTATCCTCTATCCTATCCTATCCTCTATCCTATCCTGTCCTCTATCCTATAATATCATCTATCCTATCCTATTCTCTATCCTATCCTATCCTATCCTCTACCGTATCCTATCCTGTATCCGATCCAATCCCCTATCGTATCCTCTATCCTAACCTATTCTCTATCCTATCCTCTATCCTATTTTATCCTCTATCCTATCTAATCCTCTATTCTATCCTCTATCATATCCTATCCTCTAACTTATCCTATCCTCTATCCTATCTTATCCTATCCTCTATCCTATCCTATCCTATCCTCTATCCTATCCTATCCTATCCTCTATCCTATCCTATCCTCTATCCTATCCTATCCTCTATCCTATCCTATCCTCTATCCTATCCTATCCTCTATCCTATCCTATCCTCTATCCTATCCTATCCTCTATCCTATCCTATCCTCTATCCTATCCTATCCTCTATCCTATCCTATCCTCTATCTTATCCTATCCTCTATCGTATCCTATCATGTATGCGATCCAATCGCCTATCCTTTCCTATCCTCTATCCTAACCTATCCTCTATCCTATCCTATCCTCTATCCCATCCTATCCTCTATCCTATCCTATCCTCTATCCTATTCTATCCTCTATCCTACCCTATCCTCTATCCTATCCTATCCTCTATCCCATCCTATCCTGTATCCTATCCTATCCTCTATCCTATCCTATCCTCTATCCTATCCTATCCTCTATCGTATCCTATCCCCTATCCTATCCTTTTTTTTTTTTAAAGGTATTTGCCTCTATTTGACTTTTCAATTTCTACAAAAATCGTTAAAAATCTATTATCGCTGGTTACGCATGTACTTAATTTAATTTACTCTAATCGATTCGCTTAGACTTAATCTATTTTATATATACTAACACTTAAAGTACCTAGACTCGAGATTAACACTAGGATTACAAATCTAAAACCTAAACTCTAATATTTTACTAGCTAAACCTATCAACTAAAAACCAAAAAACTAACGCAAACAGTTGTAATTCTAATTTTTCTATTAACCTAACCTATGTTATCTACAAATCGCACAGAATCGCCGAGGTCCGCAGAAATCTACTTCACGGCTGCAAAGTTCTCTCTGCCTGCTAACTTCGGAAATTTGACGAATTTCGCAAAATTGTTAGAATTTTTGGAAAAATCTCGTGCGATCGACGGGAACAATTCTAAAAACGCTTCGACTTGTCTGCAGTCGTCTGAACGTGACGAAAAAACGCTAAAAAATGCTAAAATTCTGCTAAATTCAGGATTTCGCAAGAGGGAAGTGGGGGTTTTTGGATAGTTAACCCCCACTTATTCTTATATGGTTGTAAAGCCCTCGCTGTATGCGTAATTTGCCTCGTTGAAAGTTTTTTCGAAAATCGGCTCCTTCCCCTTGTCAGTGCTGTTATCTCGAAAAGGGGGGGGGGGGTTCGAAAAAATTTTTTGCCTTGGGGAACTTTGTTCCCCAGATCAAAAACACCCCTTACATACTCCTACCGAGTCGACCCTCGTACTCAGAATTTTTTCTGATCCGAAATTATTTGGTCACCCGGTATGCACGCTAATTTTAAACTATAACCGATTCCGGCGTTCAGCGGCTCGTTGTAAAGGTACGGGCGAGCACTTTACTTTCGTCTGGTCCGTTTCCCTAAATTCCGTAAAATAAGCCTGCTAATCGCTATATCTCCGAAATGGGTGGGTGTAGAGCAAAAAGGTTTTCAGGGGGGAGAATTACTTCTCCTTTCCGGCCCCCTTCGACTCGCCACCCTCCGAAATAGACCCTCCTAAAATTTTATTATGATCGGCCTATTTTCGAGTTCCACCCGTTTCTGTCCGATATTCTAAAACTTTATATCCGGTGTACTTATTACCCTGGCTATCCCTCTGTGGTATAAGTTCTTTCTAATTCCTACCTTACTTTTAGATTGACCGTTAGACCGACCCCTCACGTTGTGTGTGGACCTTTACCGCCGGGCCTTTCGGGTGTTCTCTATCCTCTATTGTTCTTTGTCTTTCTCTCTCTCTCTCTCTCTCTCTCTCTCTCTCTCTCTCTCTCTCTCTCTCACGTCACTAGACACTTGAAAGTTCTTGGTAACTATGTCTCGAGTGTACTTGGTCGTTTTTTCTACACCTTTTTTCACTGGTTTTAATTAATTATTAATTTTTCGAATCTAATTGAAATTTCTATTATTTTTAACGAGTTTCTAATCTTTTTTATTTCTTTTCAGGTATAGCTGTTCCCGAGGTAGATGCACGGTGCTATTTTACCCGAAGAGTTGCAGTTTTTCGGCTTTTCGGCACTCCCGTTACCCGGATTTTGCTGAAAGTATCTTTTTTCACGTAAGTATTCCTGTTTTTATCTTTTAAGAGTTTAATCTTTTCTTTTTCTTTTTCAGGTATTCGCGTTTGGTTTTTCGAGTTTCTATACTTAATGATCTGCTATTTTCTTACGAATTATACAATTGTTATTCAATTATTTAATTTCGAATTAAAGCAGTTTATCCGCCCCTGAGGGGCTTTTGACCCGGTTTCCGTGTAACTCGCGTCTTTATTCACTTTTCGGCTTTTATAATCCTTTTGACTTTAAACTTTCCACTCACTTTTTACTTTTATATGTACTCATACTAATTCTATCGAGTAGGAATAAATTAAAGTAAAACTCGCGAGTGCGGTTGAAATTTTCGCGTTTCTATACTCTCTTACGATGTTTGCTCGGTGAGATTTCGATTCGCTCTATCCCCTATCCTATCCTAACCTCTATCCTATCCTATCCTCTATCCTATTCTATCCTCTATCCTACCCTATCCTCTATCCTATCCTATCCTCTATCCCATCCTATCCTGTATCCTATCCTATCCTCTATCCTATCCTATCCTCTATCCTATCCTATCCTCTATCGTATCCTATCCCCTATCCTATCCTATCCTCTATCCTATTCTATCCTCTATCCTATCCTATCCTCTATCGTCTCCTGTGCTCTATCCTATCCAATCCCCGACCCTATCCTCTATCCTACCCTTTCCTCTATCCTATCCTATCCTCTATCCTATCCTATCCTCTATCCTATCCTATCCTCTATCCTATCCCATCATCTATCCTATCCTATCCTCTATCCTATCATATCCTCTATCCTATCCTATCCTCTATCCTATCCTATCCTCTATCGTATCCTATCCTCTATCCTATCCAATCCTATATCCTATACTCTATCCTATCCAATCCTATATCCTATACTCTATCCTATCCTATCCTCTATCCTATCCTATCCTATCCTCTATCCTATAATATCCTCTATCCTATCCAATCCTCTATCCTATCCTTTATCCTATCATCTATCCTATCCTATCCTATCCTCTATCCTATCCTCTTTCCTATCCTATTCTCTATCCTATCCTATCCTCTATCCCATCCTATCCTCTATCCTATCCTATCCTCTATCCTATCCTATCCTCTATCCTATCCTATCCTCTATCCTATCCTATCCTTCTCTCCTATCCTATCCTCTATCCTATCCTATCCTCTATCCTATCCTATCCTCTACCGTCTCCCATCCTGTATCCGATCCAATCCCCTATCCTATCCTCTATCCTATCCTCTATCCTATCGTATCCTCTATCCTATCCAATTCTCTATCCTATCCTCTATCCTATCCTCTATCCTATCCTATCCTCTAACTTATCCTATCCTCTATCCTATCTTATCCTCTATCCTATACTATACTCTATTCTATCCTATCCTCTATCCTATCCTATCCCCTATCCTATCCTATCCTGTATCCTATTCTATCCTCTATCCTATTCTATCCTCTATCGTCTCCTGTGCTCTATCCTATCCAATCCCCGATCGTATCCTCTATCCTAGCCTTTCCTCTATCCTATCCTATCCTCTTTCCTATCCTATCCTCTATCCTATCCTATCCTCTATCCTATCCTATCCTCTATCCTATCCTATCCTCTATCCTATCCTATCCTCTATCCTATCCTATCCTCTATCCTATCCTATCCTCTATCCTATCCTATCCTCTATCCTATCCTACCCTCTATCCTATCCTATCCTCTATCCTATCCTATCCTCTATCCTATCCTATCCTCTATCCTATCCTATCCTCTATCCTATCCTATCCTCTATCCTATCCTATCCTCTATCCTATCCAATCATCTATCGTATCCTATCCTGTATCCGATCAAATCGCCTATCCTTTCCTATCCTCTATCCTACCCTATCCTCTATCCTATCCTATCCTCTGTCCCATCCTATCCTCTATCCTATCCTATCCTCTATCCTATCCTATCCTCTATCCTATCCTATCCTTCTCTCCTATCCTATCCTCTATCCTATCGTATCCTCTATCCTATCCTATCCTCTATCCTATCCTGTCCTCTATCCTATAATATCATCTATCCTATCCTATTCTCTATCCTATCCTATCCTATCCTCTACCGTATCCTATCCTGTATCCGATCCAATCCCCTATCGTATCCTCTATCCTATCCTATTCTCTATCCTATCCTCTATCCTATTTTATCCTCTATCCTATCTAATCCTCTATTCTATCCTCTATCATATCCTATCCTCTAACTTATCCTATCCTCTATCCTATCCTATCCTCGATCCTATCCTCCATCCTATCCTATCCTCTATCCTATAATATCGTCTATACTATCCTATCCTCTATCCTACCCTATCCTGTATCTATTCTATCCTCTATCCCATCCTATCCTCTATCCTATCCTATCCTCTGTCCTATCCTATCCTCTATAATATCGTATCCTCTATTATATCCTGTCCTCTATCCTATCCTATCCTCTATGCTATCCTATCTTCAATCCTATCCTATCCTCTATCCTATCCTATCCTATCCTCTATCCTATCCTATCCTATCCTCTATCCTATCCTCTATAATATCGTATCCTGTATCATATCCTATCCTCTATCCTATCCTATCCTCAATCCTATCCTATCCTCTATCCTATCCTATCCTCTATCCCGTCCTATCCCCTATCCTATCCTATCGTCAATCCTATCCTATCCTCTATCCTATCCTATCCTCCATCCTATCCTATCCTCTATCCTAGCCTGTATCCTATCCTATCCTCTATCCTAACCTGTACTCTATCCTATCCCATCCTCTATCCTATCCTATCCTCTATCCTATCCTATCCCCTATAATATCGTATCATCTATCCTATCCTATACTCAATCCTATCCTATCCTATCCTCTGTCCTATAATATCCTCTATCCTATCCTACCCTATATCCTATCCTATCCTCTATCCTATCCTATCCTCTATCCTATCCTATCCTCTATCCTATCGTCAATCCTATCCTATCCTTTATGCTATCCTATCCTCTATACTATCCTATCGTCTATCCTATCTGTTTCGGCGTCGACCGACGGTCGGAGCAGCCTGCTGCCGGGACCACTCAGATTTGAGCGCGCAAACGAATCCACAGGATGGGTCAATGAGAGGTTGAGACAGAGAGAGAGAGAGAGAGCGAGGATTAAAGGTGTAACTGCACTTTTATTAGAGTACTCGCACTTACAATGCGCCGTGAGAGGCGCGAGCCGGCGGACGAGCGGAGATCTTGAGCGAGCCAACTTCTGCCGTCGGATCGCGAAGCGGAGATCTTGAACGACACGAAACACGTGCCGTCGCGAGGCGGAAATCTTCGACGCGAACAACGGAGATCTTGGCGCGAAGCAGAAGGCTCGTAACGCGACGCGAAAGAGCGCGAGAAAAATACAAACGAGTATTTTGAAAGCGCGAGAGATCAGCGAACGGGCGCGAGAACTATTACCGTACGATTAGACGACTGACGAAAGTTACAAGAGCGATGCGAGAGGCGAACCTGAAGAGAGCGAGAAGGCACGCGCAGGTGCCTTAAATAACAAGGACCATCGAATGTGGAGCACCGTGATTGGTGCTCCCGAATCGGATAATCCTTGTTTGTCTCGATTTGAAGGATTCAAGCGTTGAAATCCGGCCAATGAGAGCGACACGCGTTCTTGCCGCGTGTTGATATACGAGACAAAAACCGTATGAAACAGCGGTCGCCCGCCAAGACAATAGCCGCCGAATTCCAACGCTTGAATCCTGAACACTATCCTATCCTCTATCCTATCCTATCTTCTATCCTATGCTATCCTCTATCCTCTATCCTATCCTATCCTCTATACTATCCTCCATCCTATCCTATCCTCTATCCTATAATATCGTCTATCCTATCCTATTCTCTATCCTATCCTATCCTATACAATCTTCTATCCTATCCTCTATCCCGTCCTATCCCCTATCCTATCCTATCGTCAATCCTAACCTATCCTCTATGCTATCCTATCCTCTATACTATCCTCCATCCTATCCTATCCTCTATCCTATAATATCGTCTATCCTATCCTATTCTCTATCCTATCCTATCCTATCCAATCCTCTATCCTATCCTCTATCCCGTCCTATCCCCTATCCTATCCTATCGTCAATCCTAACCTATCCTCTATGCTATCCTATCCTCTATCCTATCCTATCGTCTATCCTATCCTATCCTCTATCCTATCCTATCCTCTATCCTATCCTATCCACTATCCTATCCTATCCTCTATCCAATCCTATCCTCTATCCTATCGTATCCTCTATCCTATCCAATCCTCTATCCTATAATATCATCTATCCTACGCTATTCTCTATCCTATCCCATCCTCTTCCCTATCCCATACTCTATCCTATCATATCCTCTATCCTATCCTATCCACTATCCTATCCTATCCTCTTTCCTATCCTATTCTGTATCCTATCCTATCCTCTATCCTATCCTATACTCTAACCTATCCTATCCTTAATCCTATCCTATCCTCCATGCTATCCTATCCTCTATCCTATCCTGTATCCTATTGTATCCTGTATCCTATCCCATCCTCTGCCCTATCCTATACTCTATCCTATCATATCATCTATCGTATCCTATCCTCTATCCTATCATATCATCTATCGTATCCTATCCTCTATCCTATCCTATCTTCTATCCTATCCTATCCTCTATCCTATCCTATCCTCTATCCTATCCTATCATCTATCCTATCCTATCCTCTATCATATCCTATCCTCTTTCCTATTATATTCTCTATCCTATCCTATCCTCTATCCTATCCTATCCTCTATCCTATCCTATCCTCTATCCTATCCTATCCTCTATAATATCGTATCCTCTATCCTATCCTATCCTCAATCCTATCCTATCCTCAATCCTATCCTATCCTGTCCTCTGTCCTATAATATCCTCTATCCTATCCTATCCTCTATCCTATCCTATCCTGCATCCTATCCTATCCTCTATCCTATCCTGTACTCTATCCTATCCCATCATCTATCCTATCCTATCCTCTATCCTATCCTATCCCCTATAGTATCGTATCCTCAATCCTATCCTATCCTCAATCCTATCCTATCCTCTTTCCTATCCTATCGTCAATCCTATCCTATCCTTTATGCTATCCTATCCTCTATCCTATCCTATCCTCTATCCTATCCTATCCTCTATCCTATCCCATCATCTATCCTATCCTATCCTCTATCCTATCCTATCCTCTATCCTATCCTATCCTATCCAATCCTCTATCCTATCCTCTATCCCGTCCTATCCCCTATCCTATCCTATCGTCAATCCTAACCTATCCTCTATGCTATCCTATCCTCTATCCTATCCTATCGTCTATCCTATCCTATCCTCTATCCTATCCTATCCTATCCTCTATCCTATCCTATCCACTATCCTATCCTATCCTCTATCCAATCCTATCCTCTATCCTATCGTATCCTCTATCCTATCCAATCCTCTATCCTATAATATCATCTATCCTACGCTATTCTCTATCCTATCCCATCCTCTTCCCTATCCCATACTCTATCCTATCATATCCTCTATCCTATCCTA
Source organism: Halictus rubicundus (assembly GCF_050948215.1). Taxonomy (NCBI): domain Eukaryota; kingdom Metazoa; phylum Arthropoda; class Insecta; order Hymenoptera; family Halictidae; genus Halictus; species Halictus rubicundus. The sequence goes on along the minus strand of NW_027488595.1, from coordinate 181,038 downwards.
TCCACTATCCTATCCTATCCTCTTTCCTATCCTATTCTGTATCCTATCCTATCCTCTATCCTATCCTATACTCTAACCTATCCTATCCTTAATCCTATCCTATCCTCCATGCTATCCTATCCTCTATCCTATCCTGTATCCTATTGTATCCTGTATCCTATCCCATCCTCTGCCCTATCCTATACTCTATCCTATCATATCATCTATCGTATCCTATCCTCTATCCTATCCTATCTTCTATCCTATCCTATCCTCTATCCTATCCTATCCTCTATCCTATCCTATCATCTATCCTATCCTATCCTCTATCATATCCTATCCTCTTTCCTATTATATTCTCTATCCTATCCTATCCTCTATCCTATCCTATCCTCTATCCTATCCTATCCTCTATCCTATCCTATCCTCTATAATATCGTATCCTCTATCCTATCCTATCCTCAATCCTATCCTATCCTCAATCCTATCCTATCCTGTCCTCTGTCCTATAATATCCTCTATCCTATCCTATCCTCTATCCTATCCTATCCTGCATCCTATCCTATCCTCTGTCCTATCCTGTACTCTATCCTATCCCATCCTCTATCCTATCCTATCCTCTATCCTATCCTATCCCCTATAGTATCGTATCCTCAATCCTATCCTATCCTCAATCCTATCCTATCCTCTTTCCTATCCTATCGTCAATCCTATCCTATCCTTTATGCTATCCTATCCTCTATCCTATCCTATCCTCTATCCTATCCTATCCTCTATCCTATCCCATCATCTATCCTATCCTATCCTCTATCCTATCCTATCCTCTATCCTATCCTATCCTCTATCCTATCCTATCCACTATCGTATCCTATCCTCTATCCTATTCAATCCTATATCCTATACTCTATCCTATCCAATCCTATATCCTATACTCTATCCTATCCTATCCTCTATCCTATAATATCCTCTATCCTATCCAATCCTCTATCCTATCCTATCCTCTATCCTATAATATCCTCTATCCTATCCAATCCTCTATCCTATCCTCTATCCTATCCTCTATCCTATCCTATCCTATCCTCTATCCTATCCTCTTTCCTATCCTATCCTCTATCCTATCCTATCCTCTATCCTATCCTATCCTCTATCCTATCCTATCCTCTTTCCTATCCTATCCTCAATCCTATCCTATCCACTATCCTATCCTATCCTCTATCCTATCCTATCCTCTATCCTACCCTATCCTCTATAATATCGTATCCTCTATCATATCATATGCTCTTTCCTATAATATCATCTATCCTATCCAATCGCCTATCCTATCCTGTATCCTATCCTATTCTCTATGCTATCCTCTATCCTATCGTATCCAATATCCTATCCTATCCTCTATCCTATCCTATCCTCTATCCTTTCCTATCCTCTATCCTAACCTATCCTCTATCCTATCCTATCCTCTATCCATCCTATCCTCTATCCTATCCTATCCTCTATCCTATCCTATCCTCTTTCCTATCCTATCCTCTATCCTATCCTATCCTCTATCCTATCCTATCCTCTATCCTATCCTATCCTCTTTCCTATCCTATCCTCAATCCTATCCTATCCACTATCCTATCCTATCCTCTATCCTATCCTATCCTCTATCCTACCCTATCCTCTATAATATCGTATCCTCTATCATATCATATCCTCTTTCCTATAATATCATCTATCCTATCCAATCGCCTATCCTATCCTGTATCCTATCCTATTCTCTATGCTATCCTCTATCCTATCCTATCCTTTATCCTATCCTATCCTCTATCCAATCCATTCCTCAATCCTATCGTATCCAATATCCTATCCTATCCTCTATCCTATCCTATCCTCTATCCTTTCCTATCCTCTATCCTAACCTATCCTCTATCCTATCCTATCCTCTATCCCATCCTATCCTCTATCCTATCCTATCCTCTATCCTACCCTATCCTCTATCCTATCCTATCCTCTATCCTATCCTATCCTCTATCCTATCCTATCCTCTATCCTTTCCTATCCTCTATCCTAACCTATCCTCTATCCTATCCTATCCTCTATCCCATCCTATCCTCTATCCTATTCTATCCTCTTTCCTATCCTATCCTCTATCCTATCCTATCCTCTATCCTATCCTATCCTCTATCCTATCCTATCCTCTATCCTATCCTATCCTATCCTCTATCCTATCCTATCCTCTATCCTATCCTATCCTATCCTCTATCCTATCCTATCCTCTATCCTATCCTATCATCTATCGTATCCTATCCTGTATCCGATCAAATCGCCTATCCTTTCCTATCCTCTATCCTAACCTATCCTCTATCCTATCCTATCCTCTGTCCCATCCTATCCTCTATCCTATCCTATCCTCTATCCTATCCTATCCTCTATCCTATCCTATCCTTCTCTCCTATCCTATCTTCTATCCTATCCTATCCTCTATCCTATCCTATCCTCTATCCTATCCTGTCCTCTATCCTATAATATCATCTATCCTATCCTATTCTCTATCCTATCCTCTATCCTATCGTATCCTCTATCCTATCTAATCCTCTATCCTATCCTTTATCATATCCTATCCTCTAACTTATCCTATCCTCTATCCTATCTTATCCTCTGTCCTATTCTATACTCTATCCTATCCTTTCCGCCATCCTATCCTGTCCTGTCCTCTATCGAATCCTATCCTCTATCCTATCCAATCCCCTATCCTATCCTCTATCCGATCCTATCCTCTATCCTATCCTATCCTCTATAATATCGTTTCCTCTGTCCTATCCTTCCTCTATCCTACAATATCATCTATCCTATCCTATCCTCTATCCTATCCTATCCACCATCCTATCCTATCCTCAATCCTATCCTATACTCCATCCTATCCTATCAGGCTATCCTATACTATCCTCTATCCTATCCTATCCTCTATCCTATCCTATCCTCTATACTATCCTATACTCTATCCTATCCTATCGTCTATAATACCGTATCCTCTATCCTATCCTATCCTCTATCCTATCCTATCCTCTATCCTATCCTATCCTCTATCCTATAATATCATCTATACTATCCTATTCTCTATCCTATCCTATCCTATCCTCTACCGTATCCTATCCTGTATCCGATCCAATCCCCTATCGTATCCTCTATCCTATCTAATCCTCTATCCTATCCTCTATCATATCCTATCCTCTACCTTATCCTATCCTCTATCCTATCTTATCCTCTGTCCTATTCTATACTCTATCCTATCCTTTCCGCCATCCTATCCTATCCTGTCTTCTATCGAATCCTATCCTCTATCCTATCCAATCCCCTATCCTATCCTCTATCCGATCCTATCCTCTATCCTATCCTATCCTCTATAATATCGTTTCCACTGTCCTATAATGTCCTCTATCCTATAATATCATCTATCCTATCCTATTCTCTATCCTATCCTATCCTATCCTCTGTTATATCCTATCCTCTATCCTATCCAATCCTATATCCTATTCTCTATCCTATCCTATCCTCTATCGTAGCCTATCCCCTATCTTGTCCTATCCTCTATCCTATTCTATCTTCTATCCTATCCTATCCTCTATCGACTCCTGTCCTCTATCCTATCCAATCCCCTATCCTATCCAATCCCCGATCCTATCCTCTATCCTACCCTTTCCGCTATGCTATCCTATCCTCTATAATATCGTATCCTCTGTCCTATCCTTCCTCTATCCTACAATATCATCTATCCTATCCTATCCTCTATCCTATCCTATCCACCATCCTATCCTATCCTCAATCCTATCCTATACTCCATCCTATCCTATCCGCTATCCTATACTATCCTCTATCCTATCCTATCCTCTATCCTATCCTATACTCTATCCTATCCTATCGTCTATAATACCGTATCCTCTATCCTATCCTATCCTCTATCCTATCCTATCCTCTATCCTATCCTATCCTATATCCTATCTAAGCCCCCTATCCTATCCTATCCTCTATCCTATCCTATTCTCTATCCTATCCTCTATCGTCTCCTACACTCTATCCTGTCCCATTTTCTATCCTATCCCATTATATCCTCTATCCTATCCTATCCTTTATCCTATCCTATCCTCTATCCTATCCTATCCTCTATCCTATCCTATCCGCTATCCTATCCTATCCTCTATCCTATACTATTCTCTAACCTATCCTATCCTCTATCCTATCCTATCCTCTATCCTATCGTATCCTCTATCCTATCCTATCCTCTATCCTATCCTCTATCGTCTCCTATCCTCTATCCTATCCTCTAGCCTATCCTCTAGCCTATCCTATTCTCTATCCTGTCCTCTATCCTATCCTATCCTATATCATATCCTATCCTTTATCCTATCCAATCCTCTATCCTATCCGATCCTCTATAATATCGTTTCCTCTATCATATCCTATCCTCTTTCCTATAATATTATCTATCCTATAATATTATCTATCCTATCCTCTTCTCTATCCTATCCTATCCTCTATCCTAATCTATCCTCTATCGTCTCCTATTCTCTATCCTATCCAAACCCCTATCCTATCCTGTATCCTATCCTATCCTCTATGCTATCCTATCCTCTATCCTATCCTATCCTCTATCCGATCCAATCCCCTATTCTATCCTCTATAATATCGTATCCTCTATCCAATCCTATCCTCTATCCTATAATATCAGCTATCCTGTCCTATTCTCTATCCTATCCTATCCTCTATCCTATCCTCTATCGTCTCCTATCCTCTATCCTATCCAATCCCCTATCCTATCCTCTATCCTATCCTAATCTCTATCGTATCCTATCCTCTATAATATCGTATTCTCTATCATATTCTATCCTCTATCATGTTCTATCCTCTATCCTATAATATACTCAATCCTATCCTATCCTCTACCCTATCCTGTCATCTATCGTCTCCTGTCCTCTATCCTATCCAATCCACCATCCTATCCTCTAGCCTATCCTATTCTCTATCCTATCCTCTATCGTCTCCTACACTCTATCCTATCCCATTTTCTATCCTATCCCATTATATCCTCTATCCTATCCTATCCTTTATCCTATCCTATCCTCTATCCTATCCTATACTCTATCCTATCCTATCCTCTATCATATCCTATGCTCTATCCTATCCTATCCTCTATCCTATCCTATCCTCTATCGTATCGTATCCTCTATCCTATCCAATCCTCTATCCTATCCTCTATCCTATCCTCTATCCTATCCTCTATCTTATCCTATCCTCTATCGTCTCCTATCCTCTATCCCATCCAATCCCCTTTCCTATCCTCTATCCTATCCTATCCGATCCTCCATCCTATCCTATTCTCTATAATATCGTATCCTCTATCGTATCCTATCCTCTTTCCTATAACATCATCTACCCTATCCGAATCTCTTTCGTATCCTATCCTCTTTCCTATCCTATCGTCAACCCTATCCTATCCTCTATCCTATCCAATCCTCTATCCTATCCTCTATCCTATCCTATTCTCTGTGCTATCCTCTATCCTATCCTATCCTCTATCCTATCCCATTCTCTATCCTATCCTATCCTCTTTCCTATCCTATTCTCTATCCTATCCTATCCTTTATCCTATCCTACCCTCTCTCCAATCCTATCCTCAATCCTATCCTATCCTCTATCCTATCCTATCCTCTATCCTATCCCATTCTCTATCCTATCTTCCATTCCATTCTAGCCTCTATCCTATCCTGTTCTCTATCCTATAATATCATCTATCCTATCCTATTCTCTATCTTATCCTATCATATCCTCTACCGTCTCCTATCCTGTATCCGATCCAATCCCCTCTCGTATCCTCTATCCTATCCTATTCTCTATCCAATTCTCTATCCTATCGTATCCTCTACCCTATCCAATCCTCTATCCTATCCTCTACCCTATCCTATCAACTATCGTATCCTATCCTCTATCCTATCTTATCCTCTATCCTATTCTATACTCTATCCTATCCTTTCCGCCATCCTATCCTATCCTGTCCTCTATCGAATCCTGTCCTCTATCCTACCCTATCCTCTATAATATCGTTTCCTCTGTTCTATCCTGTCCTCTATCCTATAATATCATCTATCCTATCCTATTCTCTATCCTATCCTATCCTATCCTCTATCGTATCCTATCCTCTATCCTATCCAATCCTTAATCCGATCCTCTATCCTATCCTGTCCTCTATCCTATAATATCCTCTATTCTATCCAAACCTCTATCCTATCCTCTATCCTATCCTATCCTCTATCCTATCCTATCCTCAATCCTATCCTATCCTCTATCCTATCCAATCCTCTATCCTATCCTGTATCCTATCCTATTCTGTGTGCTATTCTCTATCCTATCCTATCCCCTATCCTATCCCATTCTCTATCCTATCCTATCCTCTTTCCTATCCTATTCTCTATCCTATCCTATCCTTTATCCTATCCTACCCTCTCTCCAATCCTATCCTCAATACTATCCTATCCTCTATAATATCCTATCCTCTATCCTATCCTATCTTCTATCCTATCGTATCCTCTTTCCTATAATACCATCTATCCCATCCTATTCTCTATCGTCTCCTAGCCTGTATCCTATCCAATCTCCTATCCTATCCTCTATCCTATCCCATTCTCTATCCTATCCTATCGTCTTTCCTATCCAATCCTTAATCCGATCCTCTATCCTATCCTGTCCTCTATCCTATAATATCCTCTATTCTATCCAAACCTCTATCCTATCCTCTATCCTATCCTATCCTCTATCCTATCCTATCCTCTATCCTATCCTATCCTCTATCCTATCCTATCTTCTATCCTATCCTATCGTCTATCCTATCCTATCCTCAATCCTATCCTATCCTCTATCCTATCCTATCCTATTCTCAATCCTTTCCTATCCTCTATCCTATCCTATCCGCTTTCCTATCCTATTCTCTATCCTATCATATCCTCTATCCTATCCTATCCTCTATAGTATCCTGTCCTCTTTCCTATCCAATCCATTATCCTATCCTCTATCCTATCCAATCCATTATCCTATCCTCTATCCTATCCTATCCTCTATACTATCCTCTATTCTCTCCTATCCTCTATTATATAATATCCTCTATTCTATCCAATCCTCTATCCCACCCTCTATCCTATCCTCTATCCTATCCTATCCTCAATTCTATCTTATCCTATCCTCTATTCTATCCTCATTCCTATCCTCAATCCTATCCTATCCTCTATCCTATCCTATCCGCTTTCCTATCCTATTCTCTATCCTATCCTATCCTCTATCCTATCCTATCCTCTATAGTATCCTGTCCTCTATCCTATCCAATCCATTATCCTATCCTCTATCCTATCCAATCCATTATCCTATCCTCTATCCTATCCAATCCTCTATCCTATCCTCTACCCTATCCTATTCTCTATCCTATCCTATCCTCTATCCTATCCTATCCTGTATCCTATCCTCATTCCTATCCTCAATGATATCCTATCCTATCCCCTAACCTATCCTATCCTCTATCCTATCCTATCCTCTATCGTATCCTATCCTCTATCCTATCCTATCCTCTATCCTATTCTACCCTGTACCCTATCCCATCCTCTATCGTTTCCTGTCCTCTATCCTATCCAATCCGCGATCCTATCCTCTATCCTACCCTTTCCGCTTTGCTATCCTATCCTCTATAATATCGTATCCTCTGTCCTATCCTTCCTCTATCCTACAATATCATCTATCCTATCCTATTCTCTATCCTATCCTATCGAATCCTCTATCGTATCGTATCCTCAATCCTATTCTATCCTCTATCCTATCCAATCCCCTATCCTATCCTCTATCCTATCCTATTCTCTGTGCTATCCTCTATCCTATCCTATCCTCTATCCTATCCCATTCTCTATCCTATCCTATCGTCTTTCCTATCCTATTCTCTATCCTATCGTATCCTCTTTCCTATAATACCATCTATCTTATCCTATTCTCTATCGTCTCCTAGCCTGTATCCTATCCAATCTCCTATCCTATCCTCTATCCTATCCTATTCTCTGTGCTATCCTTTATCCTATCCTATCCTCTATCCTATCCCATTCTCTATCCTATCCTATCGTCTTTCCTATCGTATTCTCTATCCTATCCTATCCTTTATCCTATCCTACCATCTCTCCAATCCTATCCTCAATCCTATCCGATCCTCTATCCTATCCTATCCTCTATCCTATCCTACCCTCTATCCTATCCTATCATCTATCCTATCGTATCCTCTATCTTATCATATCCTCTATCCTATCCTATTCTCTATCCTATCTTCCATTCCATTATATCCTCTATCGTATCCTATCCTCCATCCTATCCTATCCTCAATCCTGTCCCATCCTCTATGCTATCCTATCCCCTATCCTATCCTCTATCCTATCCTATTCTCTGTGCTATCCTCTATCCTATCCTATACTCTATCCTATCCCATTCTCTATCCTATCCTATCCTCTATCCTATCCCATTCTCTATCCTATCCCATTCTCTATCCTATCCTATCCTCTATCCTATCCCATTCTCTATCCTATCCTATCCTCTTTCCTATCCTATTCTCTATCCTATCCTATCCTTTATCCTATCCTATCCTCTCTCCAGTCCTATTCTCAATACTATCATATCCTTTATCCTATCCTATCCTCTATCCTATCCTATCCTCTATCCTATCCTATCCTCTATCCTATCCTATCCTCTATCCTATCCTATCCTCTATCCGATCGTATCCTCTTTCCTATAATACCATCTATCCTATCCTATTCTCTATCGTAGCCTATCCTCTATCCTATCCTATCCTATATCCTATTCTAACCTGAACCCTATCCCATCCTCTATCGTCTCCTGTCCTCTATCCTATCCAATCGCCGATCCTATTCCCTATCCTACCCTTTCCGCTATGCTATCCTACCCTCTATAATATCGTATCCTCTGTCCTATCCTTCCTCTATCCTACAATATCATCTATCCTATCCTCTTCTCTATCCTATCCTATCCTCTATCCTAACCTATCCTTTATCCTATCCTATCCTCTATCTTACCTTATCCTCTATCCTATCCTATCCTCTATAATATCGTATCCTGTATCATATCCTATCCTCTATCCAATAATATCATCTACCCTATCCTATTCCCTATCCTATCCTATTCTCTATCCTATCCTATCCTCCATCCTATCCTATCCTCTATCCTATCCTCTATCCTCTATCCTATCCTATCCTCTATCCTATCCTATCCTATCCTCTATCCAATCCTATCCTCTATCCTATCCAATCCCCTATCCTATACTCTATCATATCCTTTCCGCTATCCTATCCTATCCTCTATCCTATCCAATCCTCTATCCTATCCTATCGTCTATCGTATCCAATCCCCTACCCTATACTCTATCATATCCTATCACCTATCCTATCAGATCCTCTATCCTATCCTATCCCCTATCCTTTTATATCCTCTATCCTTTCCTATCCTCTATCCCATCCTATCCTATCCTCTATCCTAACCTACCTTCTATCGTCTCCTGTACTCTTTCCTATTCAATCCCCTATCCTATCCTCTATCGTCTCCTATCCTCTATCCTATCCAATCCCCTATCCTGTCCTCTATCCTACCCTTTCCGCTATGCTATCCTATCCTCTATAATATCGTATCCTCTGCCCTATCCTTCCTCTATCCTACAATATCATCTATCCTATCCTATTCTCTATCCTATCCTATCGAATCCTCTATCGTATCGTATCCTCAATCCTATTCTATCCTCTATCCTATCCAATCCCCTATCCTATCCTCTATCCTATCCTATTCTCTGTGCTATCCTCTATCCTATCCTATCCTCTATCCTATCCTATTCTCTGTGCTATCCTTTATCCTATCCTATCCTCTATCCTATCCCATTCTCTATCCTATCCTATCGTCTTTCCTATCCTATTCTCTATCCTATCCTATCCTTTATCCTATCCTACCATCTCTCCAATCCTATACTCAATCCTATCCGATCCTCTATCCTATCCTATCCTCTATCCTATCCTATCCTATATCCTATTCTAACCTGAACCCTATCCCATCCTCTATCGTCTCCTGTCCTCTATCCTATCCAATCCCCGATCCTATCCCCTATCCTACCCTTTCCGCTATGCTATCCTACCCTCTATAATATCGTATCCTCTGTCCTATCCTTCCTCTATCCTACAATATCATCTATCCTATCCTATTCTATATCCTATCCTATCCTCTATCCTAACCTATCCTTTATCCTATCCTATCCTCTATCTTATCTTATCCTCTATCCTATCCTATCCTCTATCCTATCCTATCCTCTATCCTATCCAATCCCCTATCCTATTCTCTATCCTATCCAATACTCGATCCTATTCTATCATCTATAATATCGTATCCTCTATCCTATCCTATCATCTGTCCTATAACATCATCTATCCTATCCTCTTCTCTATCCTATCCTATCCTCTATAATATCGTATCCTGTATCCTATCCTGTCCTCTATCCTATCGTATCCTCAATCCTATCCTATCCTCTATCGTATCCTATCCTCTATCCTATCCAATCCTCTATCCTATCCTATCCTCTATCCTATCCAATCCCCTATCCTATACTCTATCATATCCTATCATCTATCCTATCATATCCTCTATCCTATTCTATACTCTATCCTATCCTTTCCGCTATCTTATCCTATCCTCTATCCTATCCAATCCTCTATCCTTTCCTATCGTCTATCGTATCCAATCCCCTATCCTATACTCTATCATATCTTATCCTCTATCCAATAATATCATCTACCCTATCCTATTCCCTATCCTATCCTATTCTCTATCCTATCCTATCCTCCATCCTATCCTATCCTCTATCCTATCCTATCCTCTATCCTATCCTATCCTACCCTCTATCCTATCCTATCCTCTATCCTATCCAATCCCCTATCCTATACTCTATCATATCCTATCATCTATCCTATCATATCCTCTATCCTATTCTATACTCTATCCTATCCTTTCCGCTATCTTATCCCATCCTCTATCCTATCCAATCCTCTATCCTTTCCTATCGTCTATCGTATCCAATCCCCTATCCTATACTCTATCATATCCTATCATCTATCCTATCATATCCTCTATCCTATTCTATACTCTATCCTATCCTTTCCGCTATCCTATCCTATCCTCTATCCTATCCAATCCTCTATCCTATCCTATCGGCTATCGTATCCAATCCCCTATCCTATCCTCTATCCGACCCTATCATCTATCCTATCCTATCCACTATCCTATCCTATCCTCTATCCTACCCTATCCTATAGCCTATCCTATCCTCTATCGCATCGTATCCTCTATCCTATCCAATCCTCTATCCTATCCTCTATCCTATTATCTTTGCTATCCTATCCTCTATCCTATCCTATCCTCTATCCTATCCTATCCTCTATCGTCTCCTGTCCTCTATCCTACCCAATCCCCTATCCTATCCTCTATCTTATCCTTTCCTCTATCCCATCCAATCCCCTATCCTATCCTCTATCCTATCCTATCCTCTCTCCAATCCTATCCTCAATCCTATCCGATCCTCTATCCTATCCTATCCTCTATCCTATCCAATCCTTTATCCTATCCTATCCTCTCTCCAATCCTATCCTCAATCCTATCCGATCCTCTATCCTATCCTATCCTCTATCCTATCCAATCCTTTATCCTATCCTATCCTCTATTCTATCCTATCCTCTATCCTATCCTATCCTCAACCCTATCCTATCCTCTATCCTATTCTATCCTCTATCCTTTCCTATTCTCTATCCTATCCTATCCTGTATCCTATCCTATCCTCCATCCTATCCTATCCTCTATCCTATCCTATCCTCTATCCTATCCTATCCTCTATCCTATCCTATCATATCCTCTATCCTATTCTATACTCTATCCTATCCTTTCCGCTATCCTATCCTATCCTCTATCCTATCCAATCCTCTATCCTATCCTATCGTCTATCGTATCCAATCCCCAATCCTATACTCTATCATATCCTATCATCTATCCTATCATATCCTCTATCCTATTCTATACTCTATCCTATCCTTTCCGCTATCCTATCCTATCCTCTATCCTATCCAATCCTCTATCCTATCCTATCGGCTATCATATCCAATCCCCTATCCTATCCTCTATCCGACCCTATCATCTATCCTATCCTATCCTCTATCCTATCCTATCCTCTATCCTACCCTATCCTATAGCCTATCCTATCTTCTATCGTATCGTATCCTCAATCCTATCCTATCCCCTATCCTATCCAATCCCCTATCCTATCCTCTATCCTATCCTATTCTCTATGCTATCCTCTATCCTATCCTATCCTCTACCCTAACCCATTCTCTATCCTATCCTATCGTCTTTCCTATCCTATTCTCTATCCTATCGTATCCTCTTTCCTATAACACCATCTATCCTATCCTATTCTCTATCGTCTCCTAGCCTGTATCCTATCCAATCTCCTATCCTATCCTCTATCCTATCCTGTTCTCTGTGCTATCCTCTATCCTATCCTATCCTCTATCCTATCCCATTCTCTATCCTATCCTATCGTCTTTCCTATCCTATTCTCTATCCTATCCTATCCTTTATCCTATCCTATCCTCTCTCCAATCCTATCCTCAATCCTATCCGATCCTCTATCCTATCCTATCCTCTATCCTATCCAATCCTTTATCCTATCCTATCCTCTATTCTATCCTATCCTCTATCGTATCCTATCCTGTATCCGATCCAATCCGCTATCCTATCCTCTATCCTATCCTATCCTCTATACTATCGTTTCCTCTGTCCTATCCTGTCCTCTATCCTGTAATATCATCTATCCTAACCTATTCTCTATCCTATCCTATCCTATCCTCTATCGTATCCTATCCTCTATCCTATCCAATCCTATATCCTATTCTCTATCCTATCCTATCCTCTATCGTATCCTATCCTCTATCCTATCCTATCCTCTATCCTATCCTATCCTCTATCGTATCCTATCCTGTATCCGATCCAATCCCCTATCCTATCCTCTATCCTATCCTATCCTCTATCGTCTCCTATCCTGTATCCTATCCAATCCTCTATCCTATCCTCTATCCTATCCTCTATGCTATCCTATCCTCTATCCTCTCCTATCCTCTATCCTATCCTATCCTTTATCCTATCCTATCCTCAACCCTATCCTATCCTCTATCCTATTCTATCCTCTATCCTTTCCTATTCTCTATCCTATCCTATCCTGTATCCTATCGTATCCTCTATCCTATCATATCCTCTATCCTATCCTATTCTCTGTCCTATCTTCCATTCCATTCTATCCTCTATCGTATCCTATCCTCTATCCTATCCAATCCGCTATCCTATCCACTATCCTATCCTATCTTCTATAATATCGTTTCCTCTGTCCTATCCTGTCCTCTATCCTGTAATATCATCTATCCTAACCTATTCTCTATCCTATCCTATCCTATCCTCTATCGTATCCTATCCTCTATCCTATCCAATCCTATATCCTATTCTCTATCCTATCCTATCCTCTATCGTATCCTATCCTCTATCCTATCCTATCCTCTATCCTATTCTACCCTGTACCCTATCCCATCCTCTATCGTCTCCTGTCCTCTATCCTATCCAATCCCCGATCCTATCCTCTATCCTACCCTTTCCGCTATGCTATCCTATCCTCTATAATATCGTATCCTCTGTCCTATCCTTCCTCTATCCTACAGTATCATCTATCCTATCCTATTCTCTATCCTATCCTATCGTATCCTCTATTGTATCTTATCCTCAATCCTATCCTATCCTCTATCCTATCCAATCCCCTATCCTACCCTCTATCCTATCCTATTCTCTGTGCTATCCTCTATCCTATCCTATCCTCTATCCTATCCCATTCTCTATCCTATCCTATCGTCTTTCCTATAATATTCTCTATCCTATCGTATCCTCTTTCCTATAATCCCATCTATCCTATCCTATTCTCTATCGTCTCCTAGCCTGTATCCTATCCAATCTCCTATCCTATCCTCTATCCTATCCTATTCTCTGTGCTATCCTCTATCCTATCCTATCCTCTATCCTATCCCAGTCTCTATCCTATCCTATCGTCTTTCCTATCCTATTCTCTATCCTATCCTAACCTTTAACCTATCCTATCCTCTCTCCAATCCTATCCTCAATCCTATCCGATCCTCTATCCTATCCTATCCTCTATCCTATCCTATCCTCTGTCCTATCCTATCCTCTATGATATCCTATCCTCTTTCCTATTATATTCTCTATCCTATCATATCCTCTATCCTATCCTATCCTCTATCCTATCCTATCCTCTATAATATCGTATCCTCTATCATATCCCATCCCCTTTCCTATAATGTCATCTATCCTATCCTATTCTCTATCCTATCCTATGCTCTATCCTATCCTATCCTCTGTCGTCTCCTATCCTCTATCCTATCCAATCCCCTATGCTATCCTCTATCCTATCCTATCCTCTATTCTATCCAATCCCCTATCCTATCCAATCCCCTATCCTATTCTCTATCCTATCCTATCCTCTATCTTCTCCTATCCTCTATCCTATCCAATCCTCTATCCAATCCTCTATCCTATCCTCTATCCTATCCTCTATGCTATCCTATCCTCTATCCTATCATATCCTGTATCCTATCCTATCCTCTATCGTCTCCTGTCCTCTATCCTACCCAATCCCCTATCCTATCCTCTATCTTATCCTATCCTCTATCCCATCCAATCCCCTATCCTATTCTCTATCCTATCCTATCCTTTATCCTATCCTATCCTCTCTCCTATCCTATCCTCTATGCTATCCCATTCTCTATCCTATCCTATCGTCTTTCCTATCCTATTCTCTATCCTATCCTATCCTGTATCCTATCCTATCCTCCCTCCAATCCTATCCTCAATCCCATTCTATCCTCTATCCTATCCTATCCTCTATCCTATCCTATCCTCTATACTATCCTATCGTCTATCCTATCGTATCCTCTATCCTATCATATCCTCTATCCTATCCTATTCTCTATCCTATCTTCCATTCCATTCTGTCCTCTATCGTATCCTATCCTCTATCCTATCCAATCCGCTATCCTATCCACTATCCTATCCTATCTTCTATAATATCATTTCCTCTGTCCTATCCTGTCCTCTATCCTGTAATATCATCTATCCTAACCTATTCTCTATCCTATCCTATCCTATCCTCTATCGTATCCTATCCTCTATCCTATCCAATCCTATATCCTGTTCTCTATCCTATCCTATCCTCTATCGTATCCTATCCTCTATCCTATCCTATCCTCTATCCTATTCTACCCTGTACCCTATCCCATCCTCTATCGTCTCCTGTCCTCTATCCTATAAAATCCCCGATCCTATCCTCTATCCTACCCTGTCCGCTATGCTATCCTATCCTCTATAATATCGTATCCTCTGTCCTATCCTTCCTCTATCCTACAGTATCATCTATCCTATCCTATTCTCTATCCTATCCTATCGTATCCTCTATTGTATCTTATCCTCAATCCTATCCTATCCTCTATCCTATCCAATCCCCTATCCTATCCTCTATCCTATCCTATTCTCTGTGCTATCCTCTATCCTATCCTATCCTCTATCCTATCCCATTCTCTATCCTATCCTATCGTCTTTCCTATAATATTCTCTATCCTATCGTATCCTCTTTCCTATAATCCCATCTATCCTATCCTATTCTCTATCGTCTCCTAGCCTGTATCCTATCCAATCTCCTATCCTATCCTCTATCCTATCCTATTCTCTGTGCTATCCTCTATCCTATCCTATCCTCTATCCTATCCCAGTCTCTATCCTATCCTATCGTCTTTCCTATCCTATTCTCTATCCTATCCTAACCTTTAACCTATCCTATCCTCTCTCCAATCCTATCCTCAATCCTATCCGATCCTCTATCCTATCCTATCCTCTATCCTATCCTATCCTCTGTCCTATCCTATCCTCTATGATATCCTATCCTCTTTCCTATTATATTCTCTATCCTATCATATCCTCTATCCTATCCTATCCTCTATCCTATCCTATCCTCTATAATATCGTATCCTCTATCATATCCCATCCCCTTTCCTATAATGTCATCTATCCTATCCTATTCTCTATCCTATCCTATGCTCTATCCTATCCTATCCTCTGTCGTCTCCTATCCTCTATCCTATCCAATCCCCTATGCTATCCTCTATCCTATCCTATCCTCTATTCTATCCAATCCCCTATCCTATCCAATCCCCTATCCTATCCTCTATGCTATCCTATCCTCTATCCTCTCCTATCCTCTATCCTATCCTATCCTCTGTCCTACCCTATCCTCTATCCTATCCTATCCTCTATCCTATCCTATACTCTATCCTATACTATCCTCTGTCCTATCCTATTTTCTATCCTATTCTATCTTCCATCCTATCCTGGCCTCTATCCTATCCTATCCTCTATCCCATCCTATCTTCTATTATATAATATACTCTATCCTATCCAATCCTCTATCCTATCCTTTATCCTAACCAATCCCCTATCCTATCCTCTATCCTATGCGATCCTCTATCCTATCCTATCCGATCCTCTATCCTATCCTATCCTCTATAATATCGTATCCTCTATCCTATCCTATCCTCTATCGTCTCCTATTCTCTATCCTATCCAATCCCCTATCCTAACCAATCCCCTATCCTATCCTCTATCCTATCCTATCCTATCCGATCCTCTATCCTATCCTATCCTCTATAATATCGTATCCTCTATCATATCCTATACTCTTTCCTATAATATCCTCTATCCTATCCTCTATCCTTTTCTCTATCCTATCCTATATCCTATCCTCTATCCTATCCTCTATCCTATCCTCTATCCTATCCTATACTCTATCCTATCCTATCCTCTGTCCTATCCTATCCTCTATCCTATCCTATCCTCTACCCTATCCTATCCTCTATCCTATCCTATCCTCAATCTTACCCTATCCCCTATCCTATCCTATCCTCGATCCTATTCCATCCTCTATTCTATCCTATCCTCTATCCTATCCTATCCTCTATCTCATCCTATCCTCTATCCTATCCTATCCTCTATCTTATCCTATCCTCTGTCCTATCCTATCCTCTATGCTATCCTATCCTCAATCCTATCGTATCCTCTATCCTATCCTATCGTCTACCCTATCCTATACTCAAACCTATCGTATCCTCTATCCTATCCTATCGTCTATCCTATAACATCCTCTATCATATCCAATCCTCTATTCTATCCTCTATCCTATTCTCTATCCTATCCTATCCTCTATCCTATAATATCCTCTATTATATCCAATCCTCTATCGTATAATATCCTCTATCCTATCCTATACTCTATCCTATCGTATCCTCTGTCCTAACCTATCCTCTATCCTATCCTATCCTCAATCCTATCCTATCCTCAATCTTAACCTATACCCTATCCTATCCTATCCTCTATCCTATCCCATCCTCTATCGTATCCCATCCTCTATCCTATCCTATCCTCTACCCTATCCTACCCTCTGTCCTATCCCATCCTCTACCCTATCCTATCCTCTATCCTATCCTATCCTTTATCCTAACCAATCCCCTATCCTATCCTCTATCCTATGCGATCCTCTATCCTATCCTATCCGATCCTCTATCCTATCCTATCCTCTATAATATCGTATCCTCTATCCTATCCTATCCTCTATCGTCTCCTATTCTCTATCCTATCCAATCCCCTATCCTAACCAATCCCCTATCCTATCCTCTATCCTATCCTATCCTATCCGATCCTCTATCCTATCCTATCCTCTATAATATCGTATCCTCTATCATATCCTATACTCTTTCCTATAATATCCTCTATCCTATCCTCTATCCTTTTCTCTATCCTATCCTATATCCTATCCTCTATACTATCCTCTATCCTATCCTATGCTCTATCCTATCCTATCCTCTATCCTATCCTCTATCCTATCCTATCCTCTATCCTATCCTATCTTGAATCCTATCCTATCCACTAACCCATCTATCCTCTATAATATCCTATCCGCTATCCTATCCTCTATCCTATAATTTCCGCTATCCTATCCAATCCTCTATCCTATCCTATCCTATCCGATCCTCTATCCTATCCTATCCTATCCTCTATCCTATCCTATCCAGTATCCTATCATATCCTCTATCCTATCCTATCCTCTATCCTCTTCTCTATCCTATCCTATCGTCTATCGTATCCTATACTCTATCCTATCCAATCCAATATCCTGTCCTCTATCCTATCCTATCCTGTATAATATCGTATCCTCTATAATATCCTATCCTCTATCCTATCCTATCCTCTATCCTATTCTATCCTCTATCGTCTCCTGTCCTCTATCCTACCCAATCCCCTATCCTATCCTCTATCCTATCCAATCCGATCCTCTGTCCTATCCTATGCGATCCTCTATCCTATCCTATCCGATCCTCTATCCTATCCTATCCTCTATAATATCGTATCCTCTATCCTATCCTATCCTCTATCGTCTCCTATCCTCTATCCTATCCAATCCCCTATCCTAACCAATCCCCTATCCTATCCTCTATCCTATCCTATCCGATCCTCTATCCTATCCTATCCTCTATAATATCGTATCCTCTATCATATCCTATACTCTTTCCTATAATATCCTCTATCCTATCCTCTATCCTCTTCTCTATCCTATCCTATATCATATCCTCTATACTATCCTCTATCCTATCCTCTATTCTAACCAATCCTCTATTCTAACCAATCCTCTATCCTATCCTATCCTGAATCCCATCCTATCCCCTATCCTATCCAATCCTCTATCGTATCCTCTATCCTATCCTATCCTCTATCCTATCCTATCCTGAATCCTATCCTATGCTCTATCCTATCCTATCCTGTATCCTACCCTATCCTGTATCCTATCCTATCCTCTATCCTATTCTATCCTCTATCCTATCCTCTATCCTATCCTATCCTCAATCCTATCCTATCCTCTATCCTATCCTAGCTTCAATTATATAATATCCTCTATCCTATCCAATCCACTATCGTATCCTCTATCCTATCCTCTATCCTATCCTCTATCCTATCCTCTATCCTATCCTCTATCCTATCCTCTGTCCTATACTATTTTCTATACTATCCTATCCTCTATCCTATCCTGTCCTCCATCTATCCTATAATATCCTCTATCCTATCCTCTATCCTATCCTATCCTGTATCCTATCCAATCCCCTATCCTATCCTCTATCCTATCCTATCCTCAATCCTATCCTATCCTCTATCCTATCCTATCTTCAATTATATAATATCCTCTATCCTATCCAATCCACTATCGTATCCTCTATCCTATCCTCTATCCTATCCTCTATCCTATCCTCTATCCTATCCTCTATCCTATCCTCTATCCTATCTTCTATCCTATCCTTTCCTCTATCCTATCCTATCCTCTATCCTATCCTATCCTCTACCCGATCCTCTATCCTATCCTATCCTCTATTCTATCCTATCCTCTATCCTATCCTATCCTCTATCCTATCCTATCCTCTATCCTATCCTGTCCTCTATCCTATCATATCGCCTATAATATCGTATCCTCTATCCTAACCTATCCTCTTTGCTATAATATCATCTATCCTATTATATTCTCTATCCTATCCAATCCTCGAACCTATCCTATCCACTATCCTATCCAGTCACCTATCCTATCCTCTATCCTATCCTATCCTCTATAATATCGTATTCTCTATCATATCCTATCCTCTATCCTATAATATCATCGATGCTTTCCTATTCTCTATCCTATCCTCTATCCGATCCTCTATCCTATCCTCTATCCTATCCTCTATCCTATCCTATACTCTATCCTATCCTGTCCTCTATCCTATCCAATCCTCTAACGTATCCTCTATCCTATCCAATCCTCTATCCTATCCTCTATCCTATCATCCATCCTATCCTATCCACTGTCCTATCCTTTCCTCTATTCTATCCTGTCCTCTATCCTATCATATCGCCTATAATATCGCATCCTCTATCCTATCATCCATCCTATCCTATCCACTGTCCTATCCTATCCTCTATCCTATCCTCTATCGTATCCTATCCTCTATCCTATCCTCTATCCTATCCTTTCCTCTATCGTATCCTATCCTCTATCGTATCCTTTCCTCTATCCTATCCTATCCTCTATCCTATCCTATCCTCTATCCGATCCTCTATCCTATCATCTATCCTATCATCCATCCTATCCTATCCACTTTCCTATCCTTTCCTCTATCCTATCCTGTCCTCTATCCTATCATATCGCCTATAATATCGTATCCTCTTTCCTATCCTATCCTCTTTGCTATAATATCATCTATCCTATTATATTCTCTATCCTATCCAATCCTCGAACCTATCCTATCCACTATCCTATCCAGTCACCTATCCTATCCTCTATCCTATCCTATCCTCTATAATATCGTATTCTCTATCATATCCTATCGTCTATCCTATAATATCATCTATGCTATCCTATTCTCTATCCTATCCTCTATCCGATCCTCTATCCTATCCTCTATCCTATCCAATCCTCTATCATATCCTCTATCCAATCATCCATCCTATCCTATCCACTGCCCTATCCTTTCCTCTATCCTATCCTGTTCTGTATCCTATCATATCGCCTATAATATCGCATCCTCTATCCTATCCTATCCTCTTTGCTATAATATCATCTATCCTATCCTATCCTCTATCCGATGCTGTATCCTATCCTATCCTCTATCCTATCCTCTATCCTATCCTATCCTATCTTCCATCCTATACTATCCCCTATCCTATCCAATCCTCTATCCTATCCTCTATCCTATCATCCATCCTATCCTATCCACTTTCCTATCCTTTCCTCTACCCTATCCTGTCTACTATCCTATCATATCGCCTATAACATCGTATCCTCTATCCTATCCTATCATCTTTGCTATACTATCCTCTATCCTATCCAATCCTCTATCCTATCCTAATCTCAAGCCTATCCTATCATCTATCGTATCCCCTATCCTATCCTATCCTCTAACCTTGCCTCTATCCTATCCTATCCTCTATCCTATCCAATCCCCTATCCTATCCTTTATCCTATCCGATCCGATCCTCTATCCTATAATATCCTCTATCCTATCCTATCCTCTATCCTATCCTATCCTCTATCCTATCCTATCCTCTATCCTATCCTATCCTCTATCCTATTCTATCCTCTATCCTATCCTATAATCTATCCTATCCTATCCTCTATCGTCTCCTGTCCTCTATCCTATCCAATCCCCTATCCTATCCTCTATCGTCTCCTATCCTCTATCCTATCCATCAGCTATCCTAACGAATCCCCTATCCTATCCTCTATCCTATCCTACCCTATCCGATCCTCTATCCTATCCTATCGTCTATAATATCGTATCCTGTATCATATCCTATACTCTTTCCTATAATATCCTCTACCCTATCCTCTATCCTCTTCTCTATCCTATCCTAT
This sequence comes from Halictus rubicundus, assembly GCF_050948215.1. NCBI lineage: Eukaryota > Metazoa > Arthropoda > Insecta > Hymenoptera > Halictidae > Halictus > Halictus rubicundus. The sequence continues at coordinate 159,425 of NW_027488595.1, read as the reverse complement.
ATCCTATCCTCTATACTATCCTCTATCCTATCCTATCCACTATCCTATCATATCCTCTATCGTCTCCTGTCCTCTATCCTATCCATCCCCTATCCTAACCAATCCCCTATCCTATCCTCTATCCCATCCTATCCTATCCGATCCTCTATCCTATCCTATCCTCTATAATATCGTATCCTCAATCATATCCTATACTCTTTCCTATAATATCCTCTATCCTATCCTCTATCCTCTTCTCTATCCTATCCTATATCCTATCCTCTATACTATCCTCTATCCTATCCTATCCTCTATCCTATCCTATTCTCTATCGTCTCCTGTCCTCTATCCTATCCAATCCCCTGTCCTATCCTCTATCGTCTCCTATCCTCTATCCTATCCAATCCCCTATCCTAACCAATCCCCTATCCTATCCTCTATCCTATCCTATCCTATCCTATCCTGAATCCTATCCTATCCTCTATCCTATTCTCTATCCTATCCTATCCTCTATCGTATCCTATCCTCTATGCTATCCAATCCGATATTCCTATCCTCTATCCTATCCAATCACCTACCCTATCCAATCCTCTATCCTATCCTCTATCCTATTCTATCCTCTATCCTATCCTATAATCTATCCTATCCTATCCTCTATCGTCTCCTGTCCTCTATCCTATCCAATCCCCTGTCCTATCCTCTATCGTCTCCTATCCTCTATCCTATCCAATCCCCTATCCTAACCAATCCCCTATCCTATCCTCTATCCTATCCTATCCTATCCGATCCTATATCCTATATTATCCTCTATAATATCGTATCCTCTATCATATCCTATACTCTTCCCTATAATATCCTCTATCCTATCCTCTTTCCTCTTCTCTATCCTATCCTATATCCTATCCTCTATACTATCCTCTATCCTATCCTATCCTATCCTATCCTGAATCCTATCCTATCCTGAATCCTATCCTGTCCTCTATAGTATCCTATCCTGTATAATATCGTATCCTCTATCCTATCCTATCCTCTATCCTATCCTATCCTCTATCCTCTCCTATCCTCTATTCTATCCTATACTCTATCCTATCCTATCCTCTATCCTATCCTATCATCTATCCTATCCTATCCTCTATCGTCTCCTGTCCTCTATCCTATCGTATCCTCTATAATATCGTATCCTCTATCATATTCTATCCTCCATCATATAATATCATCTATCCTGTTATATTCTCTATCCTATCCTATCCTCTATCCTATCCTATCCTCTATCGTCTCCTGTCCTCTATCCTATCCAATCCCCTATCCTATCCTCTATCGTCTCCTATCCTCTATCCTATCCAATCCCCTATCCTAAAAAAATCCCCTATCCTATCCTCTATCCTATCCTATCCTAACCTATCCTGAATCCTATCCTGTCCTCTATAGTATCCTATCCTGTATAATATCGTATCCTCTACCCTATCCAATCCTCTATCCTATCCTATCCTCTATCCTCTCCTATCCTCTATTCTATCCAATACTCTATCCTATCCTATCCTCTATCCTATCCTATCATCTATCCTATCCTATCCTCTATCGTCTCCTGTCCTCTATCGTATCGTATCCTCTATAATATCGTATCCTCTATCATATTCTATCCTCTATCATATAATATCATCTATCCTGTTATATTCTCTATCCTATCCTATCCTCTATCCTATCCTATCCTCTATCGTCTCCTGTCCTCTATCCTATCCAATCCCCTATCCTATCCTCTATCGTCTCCTATCCTCTATCCTATCCAATCCCCTATCCTAAAAAAATCCCCTATCCTATCCTCTATCCTATCCTATCCTAACCTATCCTGAATCCTATCCTGTCCTCTATAGTATCCTATCCTGTATAATATCGTATCCTCTACCCTATCCAATCCTCTATCCTATCCTATCCTCTATCCTCTCCTATCCTCTATTCTATCCAATACTCTATCCTATCCTATCCTCTATCCTATCCTATCATCTATCCTATCCTATCCTCTATCGTCTCCTGTCCTCTATCGTATCGTATCCTCTATAATATCGTATCCTCTATCATATTCTATCCTCTATCATATAATATCATCTATCCTGTTATATTCTCTATCCTATCCTATCCTCTATCCTATCCTATCCTCTATCGTCTGCCCTATCCTATCCAATCCACTATCCTATCCTGTCCTCAATAATATAATATCATCTTTCCTATTCTATTCTCTATCCTATCCTATCCTATCCCGTATCGTATCCTATCCTCTATCCTATCCTATCCTCTAGCCTATTCTCCATCCTATCCTATCCTCTATCGTCTCCTATCCTCTATCCTATCCATCAGCTATCCTAACGAATCCCCTATCCTATCCTCTATCCTATCCTACCCTATCCGATCCTCTATCCTATCCTATCGTCTATAATATCGTATCCTCTATCATATCCTATACTCTTTCCTATAATATCCTCTACCCTATCCTCTATCCTCTTCTCTATCCTATCCTATATCCTATCCTCTATACTATCCTCTATCCTATCCTATCCACTATCCTATCATATCCTCTATCGTCTCCTGTCCTCTATCCTATCCATCCCCTATCCTATCCTCTATCCCATCCTATCCTATCCGATCCTCTATCCTATCCTATCCTCTATAATATCGTATCCTCAATCATATCCTATACTCTTTCCTATAATATCCTCTATCCTATCCTCTATCCTCTTCTCTATCCTATCCTATATCCTATCCTCTATACTATCCTCTATCCTATCCTATCCTCTATCCTATCCTATCCTCTATCGTCTCCTGTCCTCTATCCTATCCAATCCCCTGTCCTATCCTCTATCGTCTCCTATCCTCTATCCTATCCAATCCCCTATCCTAACCAATCCCCTATCCTATCCTCTATCCTATCCTATCCTATCCTATCCTGAATCCTATCCTATCCTCTATCCTATTCTCTATCCTATCCTATCCTCTATCGTATCCTATCCTCTATGCTATCCAATCCGATATTCCTATCCTCTATCCTATCCAATCACCTACCCTATCCAATCCTCTATCCTATCCTCTATCCTATTCTATCCTCTATCCTATCCTATAATCTATCCTATCCTATCCTCTATCGTCTCCTGTCCTCTATCCTATCCAATCCCCTGTCCTATCCTCTATCGTCTCCTATCCTCTATCCTATCCAATCCCCTATCCTAACCAATCCCCTATCCTATCCTCTATCCTATCCTATCCTATCCGATCCTATATCCTATATTATCCTCTATAATATCGTATCCTCTATCATATCCTATACTCTTCCCTATAATATCCTCTATCCTATCCTCTTTCCTCTTCTCTATCCTATCCTATATCCTATCCTCTATACTATCCTCTATCCTATCCTATCCTATCCTATCCTGAATCCTATCCTGTCCTCTATAGTATCCTATCCTGTATAATATCGTATCCTCTATCCTATCCTATCCTCTATCCTATCCTATCCTCTATCCTCTCCTATCCTCTATTCTATCCTATACTCTATCCTATCCTATCCTCTATCCTATCCTATCATCTATCCTATCCTATCCTCTATCGTCTCCTGTCCTCTATCCTATCGTATCCTCTATAATATCGTATCCTCTATCATATTCTATCCTCCATCATATAATATCATCTATCCTGTTATATTCTCTATCCTATCCTATCCTCTATCCTATCCTATCCTCTATCCTATCCAATCCCCTATCCTATCCTCTATCGTCTCCTATCCTCTATCCTATCCAATCCCCTATCCTAAAAAAATCCCCTATCCTATCCTCTATCGTCTCCTATCCTCTATCTTATCCATCCCCTATCCTAACCAATCCCCTATCCTATCCTCTATCCCATCCTATCCTATCCGATCCTCTATCCTATCCTATCCTCTATAATATCGTATCCTCTATCATATCCTCTACTCTTTCCTATAATATCCTCTATCCTATTGTCTATCCTCTTCTCTATCCTATCCTATATCCTATCCTCTATACCATCCTCTATCCTATCCTATCCTCTATCGTCTCCTGTCCCCTATCCTATCCAATCCCCTGTCCTATCCTCTATCCTATCCTATCCTATCCTATCCTGAATCCTATCCTATCTTCTATCCTATTCTCTATCCTATCCTATCCTCTATCGTATCCTATCCTCTATGCTATCCAATCCGATATTCCTATCCTCTATCTTATCCAATCACCTAGCCTATCCAATCCTCTATCCTATCCACTATCCTATCCTCTATCCTATCCTATCTTCTATCCTATACTATCCTCTATCCTATCCTATCCTCTATCGTATCCTATCCTCTATGCTATCCAATCTGATATTCCTATCCTCTATCCTATCCAATCACCTTCCCCTTTCCAATCCTCTGTCCTATCCACTATCCTATCCTCTATCCTATCCTATCTTCGATCCTATCCTATCCTCTATCCTATCCTATCCTCTATCGTCTCCTGTCCTCTATCCTATCCAATCCCCTATCCTATCCTCTATCGTCTCCTATCCTCTATCTTATCCATCCCCTATCCTAACCAATCCCCTATCCTATCCTCTATCCCAACCTATCCTATCCGATCCTCTATCCTATCCTATCCTCTATAATATCGTATCCTCTATCATATCCTCTACTCTTTCCTATAATATCCTCTATCCTATTGTCTATCCTCTTCTCTATCCTATCCTATATCCTATCCTCTATACTATCCTCTATCCTATCCTATCCTCTATCCTATCCTATCCTCTATCGTCTCCTGTCCCCTATCCTATCCAATCCCCTGTCCTATCCTCTATCCTATCCTATCCTATCCTATCCTGAATCCTATCCTATCTTCTATCCTATTCTCTATCCTATCCTATCCTCTATCGTATCCTATCCTCTATGCTATCCAATCCGATATTCCTATCCTCTATCCTATCCAATCACCTACCCTATCCAATCCTCTATCCTATCCACTATCCTATCCTATCCTCTATAATATCGTATCCTCTATCATATCCTATACTCTTTCCTATAATATCATCTATCCTATCCTCTTTCCTCTTCTCTATCCTATCCTATATCCTATCCTCTATACTATCCTCTATCCTATCCTATCCTCTATCGTCTCCTATCCTCTATCCTATCCAATCCCCTATCCTATCCTCTATCGTCTCCTATCCTCTATCCTATCGAATCCCCTATCCTAACCAATCCCCTATCCTATCCTCTATCCTATCCTATCCTATCCTATCCTGAATCCTATCCTGTCCTCTATAGTATCCTATCCTGTATAATACCGTATCCTCTATCCTATCCTATCCTCTATCCTATCCTATCCTCTATCCTCTCCTATCCTCTATTCTATCCTATACTCTATCCTATCCTATCCTCTATCCTATCCTATCATCTATCCTATCCTATCCTCTATCGTCTCCTGTCCTCTATCCTATCGTATCCTCTATAATATCGTATCCTCTATCATATTCTATCCTCTATCATATACTATCATCTATCCTGTTATATTCTCTATCCTATCCTATCCTATCTTCTATCCTATCCCATCCTCTATCCTATCCTATCCTCTATCGTATCCTATCCTCTATCCCCTCTTATCCTCTATCCTATCCTATCCTCTATCCTATCCTATAATCTATCCTATCCTATCCTCTATCGTCTCCTGTCCTCTATCCTATCCAATCCCCTATCCTATCCTCTCTCCTATCCAATACCCTATCCTAACCTCTATCGTCTCCTATCCTCTATCCTACCCAATCCTATATCCTATCCTCTATCCCATCCTATCCTATCCGATCCTCTATCCTATCCTATCCTCTATAATATCGTATCCTCTATCATATCCTCTACTCTTTCCTATAATATCCTCTATCCTATTGTCTATCCTCTTCTCTATCCTATCCTATATCCTATCCTCTATACTATCATCTATCCTATCCTATCCTCTATCCTATCCTATCCTCTATCGTCTCCTGTCCCCTATCCTATCCAATCCCCTGTCCTATCCTCTATCCTATCCTATCCTATCCTATCCTGAATCCTATCCTATCTTCTATCCTATTCTCTATCCTATCCTATCCTCTATCGTATCCTATCCTCTATGCTATCCAATCCGATATTCCTATCCTCTATCTTATCCAATCACCTAGCCTATCCAATCCTCTATCCTATCCTCTATCCTATCCTCTATCCTATCCTATCTTCTATCCTATCCTATCCTCTATCCTATCCTATCCTCTATCGTATCCTATCCTCTATGCTATCCAATCCGATATTCCTATCCTCTATCCTATCCAATCACCTACCCTATCCAATCCTCTGTCCTATCCACTATCCTATCCTCTATCCTATCCTATCTTCTATCCTATCCTATCCTCTATCCTATCCTATCCTCTATCGTCTCCTGTCCTCTATCCTATCCAATCCCCTATCCTATCCTCTATCGTCTCCTATCCTCTATCTTATCCATCCCCTATCCTAACCAATCCCCTATCCTATCCTCTATCCCATCCTATCCTATCCGATCCTCTATCCTATCCTATCCTCTATAATATCGTATCCTCTATCATATCCTCTACTCTTTCCTATAATATCCTCTATCCTATTGTCTATCCTCTTCTCTATCCTATCCTATATCCTATCCTCTATACTATCCTCTATCCTATCCTATCCTCTATCCTATCCTATCCTCTATCGTCTCCTGTCCCCTATCCTATCCAATCCCCTGTCCTATCCTCTATCCTATCCTATCCTATCCTATCCTGAATCCTATCCTATCTTCTATCCTATTCTCTATCCTATCCTATCCTCTATCGTATCCTATCCTCTATGCTATCCAATCCGATATTCCTATCCTCTATCCTATCCAATCACCTACCCTATCCAATCCTCTATCCTATCCACTATCCTATCCTATCATCTTTCCTATTCTATTCTCTATCCTATCCTATCCTCCACCCTATCCTATTTTCAATCCTATCCTATACTGCATCCTATAATATCCTCTATCGTAACCTATCCTCTATCCTATCCAATCCTCTATCCTATCCAATCCTATATCCTATCCTCTATCCTATCCTATCCTCTATCCTATCCTCTATCCTATCCTATCCTATCCTATCCTCTATCCTATCCTATCCTCTATCCTATCCTATCCTCTATCCTATCCTATCCTGAATCCTATCCTATCCTCTATCCTATAATATCGTCTATAATATCGTATTCTCCTTCCTATCCTGTCCTCTATCCTATAATATCATATATCCTAACCTATTCTGTATCCTATCCTATCCTATCCTCTATCGTATCCTATCCTCTATCCTATCCAATCCTATATCCTATCCTCTATCCTATCCAATCCCCTATCCTAACCAATCCCCTATCCTATCCTCTATCCTATCCTATCCTATCCGATCCTCTATCCTATCCTATCCTCTATAATATCGTATCCTCTATCATATCCTATACTCTTTCCTATAATATCATCTATCCTATCCTCTTTCCTCTTCTCTATCCTATCCTATATCCTATCCTCTATACTATCCTCTATCCTATCCTATCCTCTATCGTCTCCTATCCTCTATCCTATCCAATCCCCTATCCTATCCTCTATCGTCTCCTATCCTCTATCCTATCGAATCCCCTATCCTAACCAATCCCCTATCCTATCCTCTATCCTATCCTATCCTATCCTATCCTGTCCTCTATAGTATCCTATCCTGTATAATACCGTATCCTCTATCCTATCCTATCCTCTATCCTATCCTATCCTCTATCCTCTCCTATCCTCTATTCTATCCTATACTCTATCCTATCCTATCCTCTATCCTATCCTATCATCTATCCTATCCTATCCTCTATCGTCTCCTGTCCTCTATCCTATCGTATCCTCTATAATATCGTATCCTCTATCATATTCTATCCTCTATCATATACTATCATCTATCCTGTTATATTCTCTATCCTATCCTATCCTCTATCCTATCCTATCCTCTATCCTATCCTCTATCCTATCCTATCCTATCTTCTATCCTATCCCATCCTCTATCCTATCCTATCCTCTATCGTATCCTATCCTCTATCCCATCTTATCCTCTATCCTATCCTATCCTCTATCCTATCCTATAATCTATCCTATCCTATCCTCTATCGTCTCCTGTCCTCTATCCTATCCAATCCCCTATCCTATCCTCTCTCCTATCCAATCCCCTATCCTAACCTCTATCGTCTCCTATCCTCTATCCTACCCAATCCTATATCCTATCCTCTATCCTATCCTACCCTCTATCCTATTCTCTATCCTATCCTATCCTCTATAATATCGTATCCTCTATCATATCCTCTACTCTTTCCTATAATATCCTCTATCCTATTGTCTATCCTCTTCTCTATCCTATCCTATATCCTATCGTCTATACTATCCTCTATCCTATCCTATCCTCTATCCTATCCTATCCTCTATCCTATCCTATCCTCTATCCTATCCTATCCTCTATCCTATCCTATCCTCTATCGTCTCCTGTCCTCTATCCTATCCAATCCCCTATCCTATCCTCTATCGTCTCCTATCCTCTATCTTATCCATCCCCTATCCTAACCAATCCCCTATCCTATCCTCTATCCCATCCTATCCTATCCGATCCTCTATCCTATCCTATCCTCTATAATATCGTATCCTCTATCATATCCTATACTCTTTCCTATAATATCCTCTATCCTATTGTCTATCCTCTTCTCTATCCTATCCTATATCCTATCCTCTATACTATCCTCTATCCTATCCTATCCTCTATCCTATCCTATCCTCTATCCTATCCTATCCTCTATCGTCTCCTGTCCCCTATCCTATCCAATCCCCTGTCCTATCCTCTATCGTCTCCTATCCTCTATCCTATCCAATCCCCTATCCTAACCAATCCCCTATCCTATCCTCTATCCTATCCTATCCTATCCTATCCTGAATCCTATCCTATCCTCTATCCTATTCTCTATCCTATCCTATCCTCTATCGTATCCTATCCTCTATGCTATCCAATCCGATATTCCTATCCTCTATCCTATCCAATCACCTACCCTATCCAATCCTCTATCCTATCCACTATCCTATCCTATCATCTTTCCTATTCTATTCTCTATCCTATCCTATCCTCCACCCTATCCTATTTTCAATCCTATCCTATACTGCATCCTATAATATCCTCTATCGTAACCTATCCTCTATCCTATCCAATCCTCTATCCTAACCAATCCCCTATCCTATCCTCTATCCTATCCTATCCTATCCGATCCTCTATCCTATCCTATCCTCTATAATATCGTATCCTCTATCATATCCTATACTCTTTCCTATAATATCCTCTATCCTATCCTCTTTCCTCTTCTCTATCCTATCCTATATCCTATCCTCTATACTATCCTCTATCCTATCCTATCCTCTATCCTATCCTATCCTCTATCGTCTCCTATACTCTATCCTATCCAATCCCCTATCCTATCCTCTATCGTCTCCTATCCTCTATCCTATCGAATCCCCTATCCTAACCAATCCCCTATCCTATCCTCTATCCTATCCTATCCTATCCTATCCTGAATCCTATCCTGTCCTCTATAGTATCCTATCCTGTATAATACCGTATCCTCTATCCTATCCTATCCTCTATCCTATCCTAACCTCTATCCTCTCCTATCCTCTATTCTATCCTATACTCTATCCTATCCTATCCTCTATCCTATCCTATCATCTATCCTATCCTATCCTCTATCGTCTCCTGTCCTCTATCCTATCGTATCCTCTATAATATCGTATCCTCTATCATATTCTATCCTCTATCATATACTATCATCTATCCTGTTATATTCTCTATCCTATCCTATCCTCTATCCTATCCTATCCTCTATCCTATCCTCTATCCTATCCTATCCTATCTTCTATCCTATCCCATCCTCTATCCTATCCTATCCTCTATCGTATCCTATCCTCTATCCCATCTTATCCTCTATCCTATCCTATCCTCTATCCTATCCTATAATCTATCCTATCCTATCCTCTATCGTCTCCTGTCCTCTATCCTATCCAACCCCTATCCTATCCTCTCTCCTATCCAATCCCCTATCCTAACCTCTATCGTCTCCTATCCTCTATCCTACCCAATCCTATATCCTATCCTCTATCCTATCCTACCCTCTATCCTATTCTCTATCCTATCCTATCCTCTATAATATCGTATCCTCTATCATATCCTCTACTCTTTCCTATAATATCCTCTATCCTATTGTCTATCCTCTTCTCTATCCTATCCTATATCCTATCCTCTATACTATCCTCTATCCTATCCTATCCTCTATCCTATCCTATCCTCTATCCTATCCTATCCTCTATCCTATCCTATCCTCTATCCTATCCTATCCTCTATCGTCTCCTGTCCTCTATCCTATCCAATCCCCTATCCTATCCTCTATCGTCTCCTATCCTCTATCTTATCCATCCCCTATCCTAACCAATCCCCTATCCTATCCTCTATCCCATCCTATCCTATCCGATCCTCTATCCTATCCTATCCTCTATAATATCGTATCCTCTATCATATCCTATACTCTTTCCTATAATATCCTCTATCCTATTGTCTATCCTCTTCTCTATCCTATCCTATATCCTATCCTCTATACTATCCTCTATCCTATCCTATCCTCTATCCTATCCTATCCTCTATCCTATCCTATCCTCTATCGTCTCCTGTCCCCTATCCTATCCAATCCCCTGTCCTATCCTCTATCGTCTCCTATCCTCTATCCTATCCAATCCCCTATCCTAACCAATCCCCTATCCTATCCTCTATCCTATCCTATCCTATCCTATCCTGAATCCTATCCTATCCTCTATCCTATTCTCTATCCTATCCTATCCTCTATCGTATCCTATCCTCTATGCTATCCAATCCGATATTCCTATCCTCTATCCTATCCAATCACCTACCCTATCCAATCCTCTATCCTATCCACTATCCTATCCTATCATCTTTCCTATTCTATTCTCTATCCTATCCTATCCTCCACCCTATCCTATTTTCAATCCTATCCTATACTGCATCCTATAATATCCTCTATCGTAACCTATCCTCTATCCTATCCAATCCTCTATCCTAACCAATCCCCTATCCTATCCTCTATCCTATCCTATCCTATCCGATCCTCTATCCTATCCTATCCTCTATAATATCGTATCCTCTATCATATCCTATACTCTTTCCTATAATATCCTCTATCCTATCCTCTTTCCTCTTCTCTATCCTATCCTATATCCTATCCTCTATACTATCCTCTATCCTATCCTATCCTCTATCCTATCCTATCCTCTATCGTCTCCTATACTCTATCCTATCCAATCCCCTATCCTATCCTCTATCGTCTCCTATCCTCTATCCTATCGAATCCCCTATCCTAACCAATCCCCTATCCTATCCTCTATCCTATCCTATCCTATCCTATCCTGAATCCTATCCTGTCCTCTATAGTATCCTATCCTGTATAATACCGTATCCTCTATCCTATCCTATCCTCTATCCTATCCTATCCTCTATCCTCTCCTATCCTCTATTCTATCCTATACTCTATCGTATCCTATCCTCTATCCTATCCTATCATCTATCCTATCCTATCCTCTATCGTCTCCTGTCCTCTATCCTATCGTATCCTCTATAATATCGTATCCTCTATCATATTCTATCCTCTATCATATACTATCATCTATCCTGTTATATTCTCTATCCTATCCTATCCTCTATCCTATCCTATCCTCTATCGTCTGCCCTATCCTATCCAATCCACTATCCTATCCTGTCCTCAATAATATAATATCATCTTTCCTATTCTATTCTCTATCCTATCCTATCCTATCCCGTATCGTATCCTATCCTCTATCCTATCCAATCCTATATCCTATCCTCTATCCTATCCTATCCTCTATCCTATCATATCCTCTATCCTATCCTATCCTCTATCCTATCCTATCCTCTATCCTATCCTATCCTTTTTTTTTTTTTTATCGTGAGGAAATGTTTTATACATACCCCGGCTCCCTGGGGGAAGCCGGGGTTATGTGGGATTCTCCCCGGGGGGCGAGCCCCCGGAGACTACCCACTAAAACCTCACGCCCACCTAAGCTACACGGAAGGTGCCTGGATCACGCGAGTACTCAACAGGACACCGCCCAGCTATCATCATGCCCCGGGGGAGGGGTTAACCTCCCCCACTGCCTACGCTATAAGACCCCGGGCGGAGGAACCCGCCCAGTGTCCCCATCCCTGGAGCATTCGGATTGGGCTTCCCGAGCCCCAGCTCGGTCCACCCACAGCTCCCGGAGTCTTCGTGCCCCGCTCGGAGCCGGTATGCCGAAGGAACCAGCCCCGGCCGAGGCAGGAAGACGCCGCCACCGGAAGGAAGGGCCGTCGGAGGCGCGTTCCGGCACGCCCCGACCCTTCCTCGCCCAAATCCCCCCACGAATCCCCCTCCCCTAAGGGAGGGACGGACCGACACCCCCCCAAACCGGGAAATTAACCCGGGGGGTGTCGTGCTATCACGGGGGGAGCTATGCTCCCCCCGGGGGCCCGGGTCAGCTCACACCCCGGGCCTCCAAGTGCACCGCCCCCAGTTGTGGGGGCGTAACAGGGCGCGGGGAAACTCCCCGCGCCATCCCCACTCCGCCCCCACCACCGGGGGCACACGTTGACGCGGGGGAGACCCCCGCGCCCTCCCTACCCTCTCCGGCCCCTCCTGGGGGGCACACGTCGGCGCGGGGGTCGTCCCCGCGCCCACACCCTCCTCTCGGAGCCCGGGTCCCGTTCCCGGGCCCGCTCGGCGGCCTCCTTCTGCTTGATAACATCATCGCAGAAGGAGGCCACCGCCTTCCACGACCTCACGCTGTCGACCATGTGGTCGACCACGGTCGATAGCGAGAGGTCCCACCCTTCCACCGCGGCTCTAAGGACACGGCGCGGCTCAGCCCAGGCTGGGCACTCCTCCAGAGTGTGCCGCGCCGTGTCGACATCTTCGCCGCAGTGGTGGCACCGCGCAGTCGGCTCCCGCCCCATTCTATGCAGGTACTCTCCGAAGCAACCGTGGCCGGAGAGCACCTGCGTGAGGCGGAAGGTCAACCTTCCCCGCCTCCTGCACCATATATAAAATATGGGCAGGAGGGCCCGGACAATCGGACGTGTGGAGGGCGTTAGCATCGCCCTCCACTCCGAAAGACTTTCCGTCCGGGCCTGGCGATTCTGGCCCTCGAGCTCCAACTCCTCCTCGCGCGTGAGTTCCACCCCCGGCGGGCGGCGGAAGGAGCGGGCGATGTGGTATAGCTTCGCCCGCTCCGCCGCCACCACAGTGAAGGGTGGAATCACGGCGAGGAGTCCCGCCGCCTCGGTGGAGATGGTGCGGTACCCCCGTATGACCCGCAAGGCCAGCCGCCGCCGCACTCTTTCTAAGAGTTTGCGGCTGGGCGTGGTGGCCTCGAGCGAGCGGTGCCATACGGTGGCCCCATACAGGGCTATAGACCGCAACACCTCCGTATAGAGGCGGCGTACTTTCAAATCCGGCCCCCCGACATTCGGCAGCAGCCGCGCCAATGCGGCTGCCGTCCTCTCTAGTCGGGGGGCGGTGAGCTCGAAGTGTTCTTCGAATCGCCAGCGGCCGTCTATGATCAGGCCCAGATACCTCATCCTGGGCCCGATCTCGACGGAGGTTTCAGCGACGCGAATCCGGAGGTCCTGATCATGGGGTAGCCGCCGCGGCCGAGGCGACCGGTACATCCAGATCGCCTCGGTCTTTGCGGCGGCCACGGTCAACCCCATCCTCCGGATTCGCCCGACCACGCGGTCCAGGGCGGCCTCACACAGGTGCCTGGTTCTCCTCCAGTCCTCCCCCTCGGCATAAACCAGGGTGTAACTGCATAGCAGATGACACCCGTATCCGGGGGGAGGACAACCCGCAGCACCGCGTCGTAAGCCAAGTTCCACAGGAGCGGTCCGTGGACCGACCCCTGTGGAACGCCACGGTGCGTCTCCCTCGTGGGCACAATGCTATACCGGCCGGTGTAAGCCACCTTCCTGTCGCGGAGGTAATCGCCGACCACCTCCCGAAGATAAGGGGGCACCTGGAAATGGTCCAGCGCCCCCATTATCTCCGACCAGGGCAGGGTGTTGAATGGATTGGAAATGTCCAATGACACAGCTATCAACACCCTGCCCCGAGCGACAGCCTGCTCCCGGAGGAGGCGCAGGCGCTCCAATGCGTCTATAGTGGAGCGCCCCCTCCGGAATCCAAACTGGCTGTCGCTCAGGTCGGGACCACCCTGCGACAGATGCTCGACGAGGCGGGCGGCAATTATTCTTTCGAATAGCTTGCCCGCCTCGTCGAGTAAACACACCGGCCGGTATGCAGAGGGGGACTCTGCAGGTTTCCCCTCCTTTTGGAGGAGAACCAGGCACGCTTCTTTCCATACTGTGGGGAAGACTCCCCGGCGCAGGCTCGCGTCCATGACGCTCCTGAACTCCGTGCCGAGGACCTCCAGAGCTAAGGCCATTATACCACCGGGAACCCCATCGGGGCCAGGGGCCTTCTTGCCCCCGGCCCGGAATTCCCGGATGGCCTGGTACAGCTCCCACTCAGTGACCCGGAACTCGTCCGACCATCCCATGGTCGGATCCGGGGCGCGTTCCCTCCTCCCCTCATTCCCATCACCAGCGGGGAAGAGGGTGTCAACGACGCGCCACAGAAATTCCGGGTCAAGTATCCTATCCTATCCTCTATCCTACCCTATCCTCTATTATATCCTATCCTCTATCCTATTGTATCCTCTATCGTCTCCTGTCCTCTATCCAACCCAATCCCCTATCCTATCCTCTATCCTATCCAATCCGATCCTCTATCCTATCCTATCCGATCCTCTATCCTATCCTATCCTCTGTAATATCGTATCCTCTATCCTATCCTATCCTCTATCGTCTCCTGTCCTCTATCCTATCCAATCCCCTATCCTAGCCTCTATCGTCTCCTATCCTCTATCCTATCCAATCCCCTATCCTAACCAATCCCCTATCCTATCCTCTATCCTATCCTATCCTATCCAACCCTCTATCTTATCCTATCCTCTATAATATAATATCCTCTACCATATCCTATACTCTTTCCTATAATATCCTCTATCCTATACTCTTTCCTATAATATCCTCTATCCTATCCTCTATCCTCTTCTCTATCCTATCCTATATACTATCCTCTATACTATCCTCTATCCTATCCTATGCTCTATCCTATCCTATCCTCTATCCTATCCTCTATCCTATCCTCCATCCTATCCTCTATCCTATCCTCTATTCTAACCTATCCTCTATCCTATCCTATCCTGAATCCCATCCTATCCTCTATCCTATCCAATCCGATCCTCTATCCTATCCTATCCTCTATCCTATCCTATCCTCTATCCTATCCTATCCTCTATCCTATCCTATCCTCTATCCTATCTTATCCTCTATCCTTATTCTATCCTCTATCGTCTCCTGTCCTCTATCCTACCCAATCCCCTATCCTATCCTCTATCCTATCCAATCCGATCCTCTATCCTATCCTATGCGATCCTCTATCCTATCCTATCCGATCCTCTATCCTATCCTATCCTCTATAATGTCGTATCCTCTATCGTCTCCTATCCTCTATCCTATCCTATCCTCTATCCTATCCTTTATCCTATCCTATCCTCTATCCTATCCTCTATCGTCTCCTGTCCTCTATCCTATCCAATCCCCTATCCTATCCTCTATCCTATCCGATCCGATCCTCTATCCTATCCTATCCTCTATCCTATCCTATCCTCTATCCTATCCTATCCTCTATCCTATCTTATCCTCTATCCTATTCTATCCGCTATCGTCTCCTGTCCTCTATCCTACCCAATCCCCTATCCTATCCTCTATCCTATCCAATCCGATCCTCTATCCTATCCTATGCGATCCTCTATCCTATCCTATCCGATCCTCTATCCTATCCTATCCACTATAATGTCGTATCCTCTATCCTATCCTATCCTCTATCCTATCCAATCGCCTATCCTAACCAATCCCCTATCCTATCGTATCCGATCCTCTATCCTATCCTATCCTCTATAATCCTCTATATCCTCTTTCCTATAATATCCTCTATCCTATCCTCTATCCTCTTCCCTATCCTATCCTATATCCTATCCTCTATACTATCCTCTATCCTATCCTATGCTCTATCCTATCCTATCCTCTATCCTATCCTCTATCCTATCCTCCATCCTATCCTCTATTCTATCCTCTATTCTAACCTATCCTCTATCCTATCCTATCCTGAATCCCATCCTATCCCCTATCCTATCCAATCCTCTATCCTATCCTCTATCCTATCCTATCCTCTATCCTATTCTATCCTCTATAATATCCTATAAGCTATCCTATCCTATCCTCTATCCTATAATTTCCCCTATCCTATCCAATCCTCTATCTTATCCTGAATCCTATCCTGTCCTCTATCCTATCCTATCCTGTATCCTATCCTATCCTCAATCCTATAATATCCTCTATCCTATCTAATCCCCTATCCTATACTGTATCGTCTCCTATCCTCTATCCTATCCAATCCCCTACCCTATCCTCTATCCTATCCTATCCGATCCTCTGTTCCATCCTATCCTCTATCCTATCCAATCCTATATCCTATCCTCTATCCTATCCTATCCTCTATCCTATCCTACCCTCTATCCTATCCTATGCTCTATCCTATCCTATCCTCTCTCCTATCCAATCCTCTATCCTATCCGATCCTCTATCCTATCCTATCCTCTATAATATCGTATCCTCTAACATATCCTATCCTCTTTCCTGTAATGTCCCCTATCGTATCCAATCCTCTATCCTATCCTAGGCGTATTTTCTAAAGCGTATGCTTTGCATCCAAAAATCCTAAAATGTGATACGTCAGGCTTCTTTCCAAACCAACATTCGTACTGTGTGACATCCTTCAAAGCCTTAGTAGCAGATCAGTTCCTTATGTGCATCGAGATATTTATCGCTTATGCCCAGAATTTCTTTGGTAGATCAGCGTGTATTAATATACATCTTGCCATTTCGACGAGCGTTCTATTCAACCTCTCAGCGACACCACTTTGTTGTGGCGTGTATGCAACAGTTCTTTCATGCTTAATTCCCCACTCACTTAGTTGTTTGCTGAACTCCTTACCGCAATATTCGAGTCTATTATCCGTTCTTAAGGTCTTGATCTTTTTACCAATTTCATTTTCAGCTAGAGCTCACTTGAATTCACTTGATCCTTTGACTTTAAGAAGCATATCTTCGTCCACCTTGTTTTGTCGTCTATAAAGCTAGTATAATATTTTGCCCCACCAATAGATGTGGTACGCATCAGCCCACAAACGTCTGAATGTATCAATTCAAGTGGTTGTTTGCTCTTATGGGTCGATGGAGTGAATGGAATTTTAGTTTGCTTACCCTTTATGCAGGTTTCACAGGTGAGCATATTATTGTTCAGGTTCATCGTCAAACCCTTCACCATTTGTTTGGATATTAAACTCTTCAAGTCTGCTGCATTGAGATGTCCATATCTCAAATGCCATAGTTCATTAGAGGTTTCTGCCATGTTCGCTGTCTCTTCTATTTCACGCGTAGTTGCCTTGAATGAGATTGGTGAAGGTTTCAGAAAATATAAGTTTCCTACCTTTGGGGCTACAGCAACTATTTGCCCTTCAGCATTCCTTATTGTTGCTTTGTCGTCCACAAATATAACCTTCTAAAATTTTTATTTTCAACGCGTATGGATCAGGCAATGTATCTCTGGATTCTAATGCACACCTGAAACCTTCATAACTTCTTGGGATACTGTACAGAATTACGATGGTTAACAGGTCATTTGCAATTGGTATGTCCATTTTCTGCAATTTATCTACAATATCAAATAATTTGCTTAAGTGATCTGCCATACTACCGTCCTCCGTGAGCCTTGTGAAAAGCAGCTTTGTAGGTTTAAGGGTCCCGCGGCTAAATGCGGAACCAAGATGCAGCCTACTCTGCACAGAACCGCTGGGAGACTTTTTATCGATAGTGATAAACTCGTGTATGTAACAGAACAACTTTATTCGACTTCACTTCGAGAGCGTAGGATCGAGACGTCTGTCTCGATCGAGAGTCCGGCAGCGAGAGAGTACATTAGGCGGTTCTCTCGCCTGCATTGCTCGAGGTTGAGAGTGCCAACCTCGTCGGAGCATATTCTCTAGGCGCGTGCCTAGGGGAATGGCGCGGCAGCGCCAATATCCCTACAGCTTCTTCAATAGTGTCGCCCTCTTTGCTGGTCCTTTCGAAGCGTATACCCTTTCCAGCGCAGTCCAAGCGTCACTTGACGTTTGAAGATTCTTCACGTGGCATATTTCGGATGCACTTAACGAGAGAACTATATCAGCTTTCGCCTTTTTGTCGTTCCTTACCCAATTTGCAATTTGGTCGGCATTGTTCTCCCTTTCAGCAGGTTTCGGTCTCGATCCATCGACGTAGCACCAGAGACCATTTTTCGTAAGAATTGCCTCCATTCGTTCTTTCCACGTATCATAATTATCTTTAGTTAATTTGTCTATTTGAGTGTTGTGAGTCATGATTAACTATTTGTATAATAGGTTCTTGATCGCGAACACGTGGCACTTTGTAGGTTAAATTGGCACTTGAGGTTAGGTTTTCCGTTCGTAACGAATTTACGCTACTGGGCCCATATCCTGTTTGATTTTGTTAATCCTTATGTTCCCGAAGGATCTTCAGGTTGTCCTATTAAACCTCTTCACCTTTATTTTATTATATACACGTGGTAGCAGAACGTGGTTAGATAAAGAAGAAAAATACATCGAGAAAAGAATAGATTGGAGGGCGCGCGGGAAGCAGTTGAGTGAGCGCGTTGAATATATTTCTAACAACCTCGATTTTATTTGTAACATTCAATTTAGAAACACTAACAAACTTCGTTGCAATCCAAACTCTAAAGATGTAGATTGATCGAAATGTTTATTTCTTTGTAAATTCTCTGGTCTCCTTACTGGAAAGGTGTTAGGGAAAAATATTGAATGGATACATTGTAGTGTCGTTGTTCATCTTGGCTTGCAAGAACGTCAAATGCTTACAAATTATAGTTATCTGCGGATTACACAACGATATGTTAACAATAATTAGAGCATTTGCTACAAGTAGCACGTCACGATACAGTTGAATTATATATTACATTCTTATACACGTACTACGCCTTAAACTTTCTGAACATACTTTGTCCGCACTGTAGTCTCGAGTTTGAGAAATCTTCTGGAACACCGTCTGAGTTTTTAGTCTCGCATGAGGTGCAGCCTCACCTTATTTTTTCCAAGAAACTGTAACATCTGCAAGTTATTGTGATTTTTTAAAAAATCATTTGTCTGCGCTTTTGGAAGATGTGCCACTGCACGTTAGAAGAGAAATGTGGTTCCAACAAGACGGCGCTCCTCCGCATTTTGCAATCATCACCAGGCAATTTTTGAACGAAAAATTTGGGAACAAATGGATAGGTCGTGGGGGACCTATGCAATGGCCTCCTCGATCCCCCGATCTAACACCATTAGATTTTTTCTTATGGGGATATGTAAAGGACAAAGTTATGTTTGAACCACCGACGACAAAAGAGGATATGAAACAAAGAATACGTGACGCTTGCGCTTCAGTGACTCCCGAAATGTTAAAAAATGTTAGAACAACTTTGATGTTTCGAGTAAATAAATGTTTACAAGCCCGTGGTGGACATTTTGAACATTTAATTTACAGTATATTTTATTTCTTCACGAATAAGCAAAGGACTCAAGCGCGTATAATTCCGTAACGCTTTTTCCGAGCGCTTCAAGTACCTACAACTCGAAACTTCAAACTGTTATATCTCATCATGGAAGTATCTGACAAAAAAATGTTTCAGACAAAATTGACTTGTTTTTTCCTGTAGAATCTAAATATGTAACATTTTATAGGGGGTTCCATTTAAAATTACAAAGGTACCTCCCCTCCCCCGTTAAAGGGGAAGGGAGGCCACTTCACGTTTATGTAGTCAGATAGGCCCTTCAGTTCCATGCAATTTAAGACTAAGAACTTTAAAATCGATGACATAGTTTTCGAGATATTGAGCTGTTCAGAGTTATGTGGGCCACCCTGTATATAATGTTCGAAATATCGTGTTGACGGTAGGCTGAAGCTGCACCGATAAAGAATTAATGCTCGCACCTGATTGGTCGAATCATTGTTCCGGAACGATCACTGGGGCGGAACCAGGGTATATATACCCCAATTTTTCAGGAGTGCTACATTCGACGTTCTGACTTAAGAGTGACAACATGGAGTATTTCAGGTCTTTCCTTCGTGCGCTAGGACTGCTGGAATCTGCCAAGGTGGATTTCATTTCAGAACTACCGCCGGAGGTATCGCAATTGGTTCTACGCAACTTGGATCCTAAGTCTCTGCTTTGCGCAGCTCAAGTGTCACGGAAGTGGTTGAATGTCTGCAAGGCTGATCCACACCTTAGACGAACCGCCAGACACTATGAGCAACGCACAATGCGGAAAAGAAATGAGCGATTCACAGGGTATGCTGTTGACAAATCGAGAGTGGCAGTGCAGAGGGAGATGCCGGTTCCCGCGAAGGTGAAAAGGGCTGCACCTCATGCGAGACTAAAAACTCTGACGGTGTTCTACAGTGCGGACAAAGTATGTTCAGTAAGTTTAAGGCGTAGAAGGTGTATAAGAATGTAATATATAATTCAATTGTATCGTGACGTGCTACTTGTAGCAAATACTCTAATTATTGTTAACATATCGTTGTGTAATCCGCAGATAGCTATAATTTGTAAGCATTTGACGTTCTTGCAAGCCAAGATGAACAACGACACTACAATGTATCCATTCAATATTTTTCCCTAAAACCTTTCCAGTAAGGAGGCAAGAGAATTTACAAAGAAATAAACATTTCGATCAATCTGCATCTTTAGATTTTGGATTGCAACGAAGTTTCTTAGTGTTTCTAAATTAAATGTTACAAATAAAATCGAGGTTGTTAGAAATAAATTCAACGCGCTCTCTCAACTGCTTCCTGCGCGCCCTCCAATCTATTCTATTCTCGATGTATTTTTCTTCTTTATCTAACCACGCTCTCCTACCGCGTGTATATGTACAGAAATAAAGGCATGTATTATACAAAATAAGGTGAAGAGGTTTAATCTGTAAAAGAAACACCTTGCGCTGCCTTGTATACAAGCGTGTGTCCGTTGCGCGAGGAAGGATTGTCGTTCCTCAGACAATGATGTGGCGCGCGGTCGTCGCCCCGTGTTTTTCGACACAATAACTGATCGACGACGACTCGAGCTATAAGGTCAGAGTGAAAAACCGCCGACACTAGTTTTCGTTTTGAGTTGTCCGTTAAGCGAGTTCAGTTCACGTTCAGACTTGGCAGAGAACATTTAATAAAGCATCTTTCTAAATTACACGATTTAGCTTCCTGAAAAGACCCTTCCACTCTACAAATCGGACAACCTGAAGATCCTTCGGGAACATAAGGATTAACAAAATCTAACAGAGGTATTTATTTTAAGATTTATTTAATAACGTATTTTCCATAGTGTTCTGTAACTCAAACCTGAATACGTTGATCCAATCAAAAATCTACAGTGCAGAAGCACGGAAGTTCTTATCCCCACAGCGACAATACGGAGCACCTCAAGGTTTTCTTTTGCGTGACCTGACTTTTGGAATGTAGCGGCTCACGGTTGGCGACCGTAATAACCATTAGGACGGTCCGCTTACAGACGTCAAGGATTAGGCCATAAAACCGTCCTCGGCATCTGCAAAGTCAAAAATGACTTTACTTCTTTATTGGTTTTACGTGTGCAATAACAGAAGCATCGCCAGCCTGTGCACCGCTACGGGACCGCCTGGCCACGCGGCCAGCACGGTCAAGGAAAGTCCCAAAGTGTTTATAGTCGCCTAACCGAGCGACAGGGATTTCCCTTCGCCCGCCGAACAGGCGGAAGCAATAAAAAATAAAACTACCACTCTGACGGCCTCAAAGTAGTAGGCTACACCCCGGTACCTTCGCAAAAAGGTAACGCCTTTGCCGACGAAAATATAAATAGCGACCATCCGAGACAGCGGGTCAGATTTTGTACACGCGCCTTACCTACTCCGTCGGCTTAATAAAGTACTTAGTAGAAAACCGAACACACGTCATTTTACCTACAGTCCGAGTCGTCACAGGAACCGCTAGACGTAGATCTCATTCTTATGCGATTACCAGCGGAGTGGTTGGATGTCTGCAGAACTGATGGGAGTCTACTAAGACGATCTACAAGGCATCGCGAGCGTCGCATAGAGTGGAGAATGATGAAAGACTTCCGAAGAAATGCAGCTGCTGACCGTTGAATCACAGCGGAATTGGAAGTTCTGAATCTTGTGGTTTCTCGGCCGTACCGGCGCCGCGCGGCATTCCAGGCACGCCGGAGCTCCGCAATGCCGGCGGACCACCAGTACGCCCTCCTGGGGGCGAACCGAATGCGGGGCATGGCGGTGTCGCACACCGCCGTCATTACCTCCCGCAGCCGCCTCGCCCCTTGCGCAGGCGTCAGCTCAGACAGGGCCGGCCCCGTCCATGTCGCCGCGGCTACCGAGGCCCCGAACGCGTCCGCGTCCAGCCGCTTCAAGGCCCATCGCGGCCGTCGGTCTCCCCGGCCCGGCCGGGAATCCCGCGTGTGGAGGGTAGGCCACACGTTCATGACGATGGGCGTGTGGTCTGACGCAATCTCAATCTCCTCGGCCACCTTCCATCCCGACACCCGGCGCACGGCCGTGGGAGTCCCCCATGTCAGGTCGATAATCGAGACCCCCTGCGGACGCACGCACGTTGGCGTGGATCCCCGGTTAATCAACCGGAGATATAGGCCGGCCGCCCAGGTTAACACCTCGCTACCCCTAGTGGTCGTCCTGCTACTCCCCCACGATACCGCGTGGGCATTGAAGTCTCCCAGAACGAGAACCGGGCGGGCGCTGCACCGCGCGATGCAGCTGTTCAGCCCGCCCAGGAACCCCGAAATTGATCGAGGCCACAGCTCGGCGAGATGTAGATCCCGACAACCGCGATGTCCCCCCATTGCACCGCCACGAATCCCTCGCCCCGCTCCAGAAGGGAGACCGACGGGGACCCGGGGCGGCTTCCCGCCACTATTACTACGGAGCCGCTCTCGTCCCCCACCCAGAAGGGGTGTTCGGGGACGGCGTACGGCTCCGCCGCAACTGCCAGCCCAGCCCCCGACTCGCGCACGGCTTGGACAAACAGGTCCTGTGCCGCGCGCGAGTGGTTGAGGTTCGCCTGCAGAACCGGAGTAGGATTAAAAGTACCTACTCTGACATGGGCTCTGCAGACTCCCCTCCCTGGGGAGGGAGGGGGGGCTGGGCCCCCGGCGCCGTCTGCGGCCGCTGCGCGGATGCAGCCCCAGACGCGCCTTTCTCTTTCGTCGCCGCGCGGCCCCTCTTGGGAGCCGGAGCACACGCTTTGGCCCCGAATCTATGGCCCGATGGTCTCCCCAGGTCCGCGCAGAGCGGACACCTGGGGGCGACCTTGCAGGCCGAAGCCCGGTGCTCCGCCGCCTCGCAGCGGTAGCACAACACGCCTCTGTCGACCGCGCTCTTACATGTCGCCCGCGTGTGCCCCGTCTCCAAGCAACGGAAGCATTGGAGGGGCCGCTCCCTCAGCGCCTGGACGCGGGCCGAGGACCAGCCGACCAGCAGCAGGCCCCCCGCCACCACTTTCTCGACGGCCGCGAGGGGGCCCTGGGCCCAACAGGAGCCCAGCGCCTGCTCCGAGGCGGGTCTGCGGATCTCGCCGACCCGGAACTCCGCCGCGGAACACCCCCCGCCGCCGCCAGCGCCGCCGCTACGTCACCGGACGACACCGAGTCGTCCAGGCCCGCCACGCGTACCTCGCCGCGCTTGACCGCCTGGGAGACCTTAACCCCGGTCCCCCCAAGCGCCTCGGCGATCCTCCCGGAGAGGACCCGTGCCTTCTCCTGGCACCCCGTGCCCCTGACCTCCAGGAGGATCCCTCCGGTTTTCGACCGCCTGGGAAGCACCCCCGACTCGATCCCGATAGCCTTGAGGTCCACCCTCACTTTTGCCCTGGCCATCACCTCCGAGTAAGTGAGCTTGCAGCTCTCGGGGATGGTGATGGCCACTGCTCCCGTTCTGGGGGTGCGTCCCAGGCCACCGTCCCTCCCGGCGGCGGGCTTCGCCGCGCTCGCGCCGCCCTGCACTCGTGCGCCGCCCGCCGTCCTCGGCTCCCTCGCAGCCCGCAGCTGTGAAACAGCGGCAGCTGCCTCGGCCGCGGCTGCTCTCGCCGCAGCCTCCTCCGCGGCCATCTTCTTCTTGTCCTTTTTCACGGCCTTAGCCGTCACCTCCATCCACGAGGCTGGGACGACCGGTGGCGGAATGACAACGGAGGGCACCACCCTCACGTTGGACACGACCACCGGTCCAGTCTCCTTGGTGACAGACGTCGCCGGCAGAGAAGCCACTGGCGTCGCCTCGCGCGCCGACTTACCTTCCGCCCGCAGGGCCGGGGCCAACCTAGCCAGAATCGTCCTGAACCGCTCCTCCATCCGGGCCTCTAGCTCCCGGTTCCTGGCCGTTATCAGCGCGCCGACCCGGAGAAGCAGGGCTTCAGAGTCCAAAACTCCCGCTCCCTCCCCCGACGACCCTATCGCCTCCGTCCCCCGCCTACGGACCCCCGCTGTCGAGGAGGCGGGGGGCGCCTCCTCTATTGGCGCATGCCCCGCCCGGCGACCGCCCGGCCTCCATTGACCGGAGCCTCGCCCGGAGGTCACCAGCCTCCTTCGCGAGGTCCGCGTTCTGCTCGCGGAGGCGGGCTACCTCCTGGCTCCCCTGCCACGCCATCCCGGTAAAGCACCGCTGCATCAAGGTGGTGCAGTGGACCCTGGCGACTGCAGAACAATCCCGCAAGTCTTTAGCCAGGTCCCCCTTGAGGCCCTTTGAGACGGTGGAGACTCTCTCCACCATCAACATCGCCTCCTCCACCTCCCCCACCAGCTGCGCCGTCGGCATCCTCCCACCCAGCCTGATGAGGTCATCGACCCTCCTCGTCTGACTCCTCTCGGCGCGGCCGCCGAGGGCCAGGTCCATGATGGGCGTCCCCGACGTGCCCTCCCCGGGGTCCGCCTGCGGCACCGACCCGCCACGGGTGTGCTGCCCCCCCCCTCTAACCTGGCACGCTTGGGGACAGAGACCCCAGATGTCGCGCCCTGCTTCTCCGCGCCCACGCGCGTCGTGATGGAACCGACGGAGCTCGAGATGGAGATGATTGTTTCACCCCCATCCGAGTCCTCGTCCGCGATGACCGCGGCCGCGTCCTCCCCGGCAGTAACCACTGCCATCTCCTCCCCGGCAGTGACCACTGCCCTCTCTTCCCCCGCCGTCGCTGCTGCCGTATCGGCAGCCTCCCCCACAACATCAAGGTTTTTATTCTTAGATTCCATGTCTGGTCCCACGAGATTGGTAGGAAAAAACACGTCCGCCCGGGTAGAGCCTCCTTGCCCGGGTAAGGCTAATTTCAACTGGAGTTCGCCAGGTATCCAGACGTTGGTGCGCTAGTGGCTGATGTACCCCACCAGCCGCGCCCTGTAGCCAGGGCGTACCATCTCACCGCGCACCTAAGCTTAGGGCATTAGGGATATTTTATAGAGGTTATCATCCTCACGGCCCGGCCGATTAAGGCAAGACCACCGTTCCGGTAAAACATGACCACCGGTTTACGGCATGAGACCCTACGGCGACCTCCCCGGTCGTTATGGCAGGACCCATTGGTCCGCGGTTTTCATCCCTCCGTGTGAGCCTTACCGGCAAGGGAGGCCCTGCCAGGATCCGAAGATCCCGCCGGCATCGCCTCACACATCATTGGGACTACTTCCCGCGGAATACCCCTTGCTCCGTTAGCAACACACAACTATGTGTGTTCCTAGGGACCACCACGAGGAGATGGAGCGTAGAGGGTTTTAGGAATATGACCACCACCACTGTGGCATACCTAGTAGTGGATCCGAGTCACCACTACTAAGCCCATATCCCCTCGGTCCCCCCATCCTATCCTCTATCCTATCCTATCCTCTATCCTATCCTATCCTCTATCCTATCCTATCCTCTATCCTATCCTATCCTCTATCCTATCCTATCCTCAATCCTATCCTATCTTCCATACTATCCTATCCTTTAACGTATCCTATCCTCTATCCTATCCTATCCTTAATCCTATCCTATCCTCCATGCTATCCTATCCACTATCCTATGCTCTATCCTATCGTATCCTGTATCCTATCCCATCATCTGCCCTATATTATACTCTATCCTATCATATCCTCTATCCTATCCTATCGTCAATCCTATCCTATCCTCTATGCTATCCTATCCTCTATCCTATCCTGTATCCTATCGTATCCACTATCCTATCCCATCATCTGCCCTATCCAATACTCTATCCTATCATATCCTCTATCCTATCCTATCCACTATCCTATAATATCCTCTATCCTATCCTATCCTCCACCCTATCCTATCCTCTTAAATATCGTTTCCTCTATCCTATACTATCCTCTATCCCATAATATCATCTATCCTATGCTATCCTCTACCCTATCATATCCTCTGCCCTACCCTATCCTGTATCCTATCCTCAATCCTATCCTATCCTCAATCCTATCCTATCCACTATCTTATAGTATCATCTATCCTATGCTATCCTCTACCCTATCCTATCCTATATCCTATCCTATACTCTATCCTATCCTCTATCCTATCCTATCGTCAATCCTATCCTATCCTCTATCCTATCCTATCCTCTATCCTATGCTATCCTCTATCCTATCCTATCCTCCATCCTATCGTATCCTCTATCCTATCCAATCCTCTATCCTATCCTCTACCTTATCCTCTATCCTATCCTATCCTCTATAATATCGTTTCCTCTGTCCTATCCTGTCCTCTATCCTATAATATCATCTATCCTATCCTATTCTCTATCCTATCCTATCCTATCCTCTATCGTATCCTATACTCTATCCAATCCAATCCTATATCCTATTCTCTATCCTATCCTATCCCCGATCCTATCCTCTATCCTACCGTTTCCGTTATGCTATCCTATCCTCTATAATATCGTATCCTCTTCCCTATCCATCCTCTATCCTACAATATTATCGATCGTATCCTATCCTCTATCCTATCCAATCCCCTATCCTATCCTCTATCCTATACTACCCTCTATCCTACCCTATCCTCTATCCCATCCTATCCTCTATCCTATCCTATCCTCTATCCTATCCTATCCTCTATCCTATCCTATCCTCTATCCTATCCTATCCTCTATCCTATCCTATCCTCTATCCTATCCTATCCTCTATCCTATCCTATCCTCTATCCTCTATCCTATCCAATCCTCTATCCTATACTCTATCCTATCCTCTATCATATGCTATCCTCAATCGAATCCTATCCTATCCTCTATCCTATAATATCATCTATCCTATCCTCTTCTCTATCCTAACCTATCCTCTATAATATCGTATCCTGTATCCTATCCTGTCCTCTTTCCTATCCTATCCTCTATCCTATCCTATCCTCTATCCTATCCTATCCTCTATCCTATCCTATCCTCTATCCTATCCTATCCTCTATCCTCTATCCTATCCAATCCTCTATCCTATACTCTATCCTATCCTCTATCATATGCTATCCTCAATCGAATCCTATCCTATCCTCTATCCTATAATATCATCTATCCTATCCTCTTCTCTATCCTAACCTATCCTCTATAATATCGTATCCTGTATCCTATCCTGTCCTCTTTCCTATCCTATCCTCTATCCTATCCTATCCTCTTTCCTATCCTATTCTCTATCCTATCCTATCCTCTATCCTATCGTATAATCTAACCTATCCTATCCTTAATCCTATCCTATTCCCCATGCTATCCTATCCTCTATCCTATCCTCTATCCTATTGTATCCTGTATCCTATCCCATCCTCTGCCCTATCCTATACTCTACCCTATCATATCATCTATCGTATCCTATCCTCTATCCTATCCTATCCACTATCCTATAATATCCTCTATCCTATCCTATCCTCCACCCTATCCTATCCTCTATAATATCGTTTCCTCTATCCTATACTATCCTCTATCCCATAATATCATCTATCCTATGCTATCCTCTACCCTATCATATCCTCTGCCCTACCCTATCCTGTATCCTATCCTCAATCCTATCCTATCCTCAATCCTATCCTATCCACTATCTTATAATATCATCTATCCTATGCTATCCTCTACCCTATCCTACCCTATATCCTATCCTATACTCTATCCTATCCTCTATCCTATCCTATCGTCAATCCTATCCTATCCTCTATCCTATCCTATCCTCTATCCTATCCTATCCTCCATCCTATCGAATCCTCTATCCAATCCAATCCTCTATCCTATCCTCTACCTTATCCTCTATCCTATCCTATCCTCTATAATATCGTTTCCTCTGTCCTATCCTGTCCTCTATCCTATAATATCATCTATCCTATCCTATTCTCTATCCTATCCTATCCTATCCTCTATCGTATCCTATACTCTATCCTATCCAATCCTATATCCTATTCTCTATCCTATCCTATCCCCGATCCTATCCTCTATCCTACCGTTTCCGTTATGCTATCCTATCCTCTATAATATCGTATCCTCTTCCCTATCCATCCTCTATCCTACAATATTATCGATCGTATCCTATCCTCTATCCTATCCAATCCCCTATCCTATCCTCTATCCTATACTACCCTCTATCCTACCCTATCCTCTATCCCATCCTATCCTCTATCCTATCCTATCCTCTATAATATCGTATCCTCTATCATATTCTATCCTCTATCCTATAATATCATCTATCCTATAATATTCTTTATCCTATCCTATATTCTATCCTATCCTATCCTCAATTCTTTCCTATCCTCTATCATCTGCTCTATCCTCTCCTATCCTCAATCCTATATCCTATCCTCTATCCTACCCTATCCTCTATCCTATCCTCTATCCCATCCTATCCTCAATCCTATGCTATCCTCAATTCTATGCTATACTCCATCCTATCCTATCCGCTATATTATCCTACTCTCTATCCTATAATATCCTCTATCCTATCCTCTATCGTCTCCTATGCTCTATCGTCTCCTATCCTCTATCCTATCCTATTCTCTATCCTATCCTCTATCCTATAGTATCCTCTATCCTATCCAATCCTCTATCCTATCCTATCCTCTATCGTATCCTATCCTCTATCCCGTCCTATTCTCTATCCTATCCAATACTCGATCCTATGCTATTATCTATAATATCGTATCCTCTATCCTATCTTATCCTGTATCCTATAACATCATCTGTCCTATCCTCTTCTCTATCCTATCGTATCCTCTATCCTATCCTATCCTGTATCCTAGCCTATCCTATCCTCTATCCTATCCTATCCTCTATCCTATCCTATCCTCTATCCTATCCTATCCTCTATCCTATCCTATCCTCTATCCTATCCTATCCTCTATCCTATCCTATCATCTATCCTATCCTATCCTCTATCCTATCCTATCCTCTATCCTATCCTATCCTCTATCCTATCCTATCCTCTATCCTATCCTATCCTCTATCCTCTATCCTATCCAATCCTCTATCCTATACTCTATCCTATCCTCTATCATATGCTATCCTCAATCGAATCCTATCCTATCCTCTATCCTATCCTATCTTCTATATCATCCTATCCTCTATTTTATCCTGTCCTCAATCCTATCATATCCTCTATCATATCCTATCCTCTTTCCTATTATATTCTCTATCCTATCCTATCCTCTATCCTATCCTATCCTCTATCCTATCCTATCCTCTATAATATCGTATCCTCTATCCTATCCTATCCTCTATCCTATCCTATCCTATCCTCTATTCTATCCTATCCACTATCCTATCCTATCCTCTTTTGTATCCTATCCTCTATCCTATCCTTTCCTCTATCCTATCAAATCCTCTATCCTATTCTATCCTCTATCCTATGCTATCCTCTATCCTATCCTATCCTCTATCCTATCCTATCCTTAGTCCTATCCTATTGTCCATGCTATCCTATCCTCTATCCTATCCTCTATCCTATGCTATCCTCAATCGAATCCTATCCTATCCTCTATCCTATCCTATCTTCTATATCATCCTATCCTCTATTTTATCCTGTCCTCAATCCTATCATATCCTCTATCATATCCTATCCTCTTTCCTATTATATTCTCTATCCTATCCTATCCTCTATCCTATCCTATCCTCTATCCTATCCTATCCTCTATAATATCGTATCCTCTATCCTATCCTATCCTCTATCCTATCCTATCCTATCCTCTATTCTATCCTATCCACTATCCTATCCTATCCTCTTTTGTATCCTATCCTCTATCCTATCCTTTCCTCTATCCTATCAAATCCTCTATCCTATTCTATCCTCTATCCTATGCTATCCTCTATCCTATCCTATCCTCTATCCTATCCTATCCTTAGTCCTATCCTATTGTCCATGCTATCCTATCCTCTATCCTATCCTCTATCCTATCATATCCTGTATCCTATCCCATCCTCTGCCCTATCCTATACTCTATCCTATCATATCCTCTATCCTATCCTATCCACTATCCTATCCTCTATCCTATCCTCTATCCTATCCTCTATAATATCGTATCCTCTATCCTATCCTATCCTCTATAATATCGTATCCTCTATCCTATCCTATCCTCTATCCTATCATATCCTCTATCCTATCCTATCCACTATCCTATAATACCCTCTATCTTATCATATCCACTATCCTATAATACCCTCTATCCTATCCTTTCCTCTATCCTATTCTATCCTCTATCCTATCCTCTATAATATCGTATCCTCTATCTTATACTATCCCCTATAATATCATATCCTCTATCCTATCCTATCCTCTATCCTATCCTATCCTCTATCCTATCCTATCCTCTATCCTATCCTATCCTCTATCCTATCCTATCCTCTATCCTATCCTATCCTCTATCCTATCCTATCCTCTATCCTCTATCCTATCCAATCCTCTATCCTATACTCTATCCTATCCTCTATCATATGCTATCCTCAATCGAATCCTATCCTATCCTCTATCCTATAATATCATCTATCCTATCCTCTTCTCTATCCTAACCTATCCTCTATAATATCGTATCCTGTATCCTATCCTGTCCTCTTTCCTATCCTATCCTCAATCGTATCCTATCCTCTATCCTATCGTATCCTCTATCCTATCCAATCCTCTATCCTATAATATCATCTATCCTACGCTATTCTCTATCCTATCCCATCCTCTTCCCTATCCCATACTCTATCCTATCATATCCTCTATCCTATCCTATCCACTATCCTATCCTATCCTCTTTCCTATCCTATTCTCTATCCTATCCTATCCTCTATCCTATCGTATAATCTAACCTATCCTGTCCTTAATCCTATCCTATTCCCCATGCTATCCTATCCTCTATCCTATCCTCTATCCTATTGTATCCTGTATCCTATCCCATCCTCTGCCCTATCCTATACTCTATCCTATCATATCATCTATCGTATCCTATCCTCTATCCTATCCTATCTTCTATCCTATCCTATCCTTTATCCTATCCTATCCTCTATCCTATCCTCTCCTCTATCCTATCCTATCTTCTATATCATCCTATCCTCTATTTTATCCTGTCCTCAATCCTATCATATCCTCTATCATATCCTATCCCCTTTCCTATTATATTCTCTATCCTATCCTATCCTCTATCCTATCCTATCCTCTATCCTATCCTATCCTCTATCCTATCCTATCCTCTATAATATCGTATCCTCTATCCTATCCTATCCTCTATCCTATCCTATCCTATCCTCTATTCTATCCTATCCACTATCCTATCCTATCCTCATTTGTATCCTATCCTCTATCCTATCCTTTCCTCTATCCTATCAAATCCTCTATCCTATTCTATCCTCTATCCTATGCTATCCTCTATCCTATCCTATCCTCTATCCTATCCTATCCTTAGTCCTATCCTATTGTCCATGCTATCCTATCCTCTATCCTATCCTCTATCCTATCATATCCTGTATCCTATCCCATCCTCTGCCCTATCCTATACTCTATCCTATCATATCCTCTATCCTATCCTATCCACTATCCTATCCTCTATCCTATCCTCTATCCTATCCTCTTTAATATCGTATCCTCTATCCTATTCTATCCTTTATCCTATCATATCCTCTATCCTATCCTATCCACTATCCTATAATACCCTCTATCCTATCCTATCCACTATCCTATAATACCCTCTATCCTATCATATCATGTATCCTATCCCATCCTCTGCCCTATCCTATACTCTATCCTATCATATCCTCTATCCTATCCTATCCACTATCCTATCCTCTATCCTATCCTCTATCCTATCCTCTATAATATCGTATCCTCTATCCTATCCTATCCTCTATCCTATCATATCCTCTATCCTATCCTATCCTATCCACTATCCTATAATACCCTCTATCCTATCCTATCCACTATCCTATAATACCCTCTATCCTATCCTTTCCTCTATCCTATTCTATCCTCTATTTTATCCCCTATAATATCGGATCCTCTATCCTATCCTATCCTCTATCCTATCATATCCTCTCTCCTATCCTATCCACTATCCTATAATACCCTCTATCCTATCCTATCCACTATCCTATAATACCCTCTACCCTATCCTTTCCTCTATCCTATTCTATCCTCTATCCTATCCTCTATAATATCGTATCCTCTATCTTATACTATCCCCTATAATATCATATCCTCTATCCTATCCTATCCTCAATCCTATCCTATCCTATCCTCTGTCCTATAATATCCTCTATCCTATCCTACCCAATATCCTATCCTATCCTCTATCCTATCCTCTATCCTATCCTATCTTCTATATTATCCTATGCTCTATTTTATCCTATCCTCTATTTTATCCTATCCTCAATCCTATCCTATCCTCTATCCTATCCTATCCTCAATCCTATCCTATCCCATCCTCTGCCCTATCCTACCCTCTATCCTACCCTATCCTCTATTCTGTCCCAGCCTCTATCCTATCCTATCCTCTTTCCTATCCTATCCTCTATCCTATCCACTATCCTATCCCATACTCTGCCCTATCCTATACTCTATCCTATCATATCCTCTATCCTATCATATCCTCGATCCTATCCTATCCACTATCCTATAATATTCTCTATCCTATCCTATACTCTACCCTACCCTATCCTCTATAATATCTTATCCTCTATCCTATACTATCCTCTATCCCATAATATCATCTCTACTATGCTATCCTCTACCCTATCCTATCCTCTGTCCCACCCTATCCTGTATCCTATCCTCTATCCTATTCTATCCTCTATCCTATCCTATCCTCTATCCTATCATGTCCTCTATCCTATCCTATCCTCTATCCTATCCTCAATCCTATCCTATCCTCTATCCTATCCTCTATCCTACCCTATCGTCAATCCTATCCCATACTCTGAACTATCCTATACTCTATCCTATCATATCCTCTATCCTATCCTATCCACTATCCTATAATATCCTCTATCCTATACTATCCTCTACCCTATCCTATCCTCTATAATATATTATCCTCTATCCTATACTATCCTCTACCCCATAATATCATCTATCCTATGCTATCCTCTACCCTATCCTATCCTCTGTCCTACCCTTTCCTGAATCCTACCCTCTATCCTATCCTATCCTCAATCCTATCCTATCCACTATCTTATAATATCATCTATCCCATGCTATCCTCTACCCTATCCTACCCTATATCCTATCCTATTCTCTATCCTATCCTATCGTCAATCCTATCCTATCTTCTATGCTATCCTATCCTCTATCCTATCCTATCCTCTATCCTGTCCTATCCTCTATCCTATCCTCTATCCTATCCAATCCTCTATCCTATAATATCATCTATCCTATGCTATTCTCTATCCTATCCCATCCTCTGCCCTATCCTATACTCTATCCTATCATATCCTCTATCCTATCATATCCTCTATCCTATCCTATCCACTATCCTATAATATCCTCTATCCTATCCTATACTCTACCCTATCCTATCCTCTATAATATCTTATCCTCTATCCTATACTATCCTCTATCCCATAATATCATCTCTCCTATGCTATCCTCTACCCTATCCTGTCCTCTGTCCCACCCTATCCTGTATCCTATCCTCTATCCTATCCTATCGTCTATGTATCCTATCCTCTATCCTATATCCTATCCTATCCTCTATCCTATCATGTCCTCTATCCTATCCTATCCTCTATCCTATCCTCAATCCTATCCTATCCTCGAACCTATCCTATCCTCTATCCTATCCCATCCTCTTCCCTATCCCATACTCTATCCTCTCATATCCTCTATCCTATCCTATCCACTATCCTATCCTATCCTCTTTCCTATCCTATTCTCTATCCTATCCTATCTTCTATCCTATCCTATAATCTAACCTATCCTATCCTTAATCCTATCCTATTCTCCATGCTATCCTATCCTCTATCCTATCCTCTATCCTATTGTATCCTGTATCCTATCCCAACCTCTGCCCTATCCTATACTCTATCCTATCATATCATCTATCGTATCCTATCCTCTATCCTATCCTATCTTCTATCCTATCCTCTCCTCTATCCTATCCTATCCTCTATCCTATCCTCTCCTCTATCCTATCCTATCTTCTATGTTATCCTATCCTCTATTTTATCCTGTCCTCAATCCTATCCTATCCTCTATCCTATCCCATCCTCTGCCCTATCCTATACTCTATCCTATCATATCCTCTATCCTATCATATCCTCTATCCTATCCTATCCACTATCCTATAATATCCTCTATCCTATCCTATACTCTACCCTATCCTATCCTCTATAATATCTTATCCTCTATCCTATACTATCCTCTATCCCATAATATCATCTCTCCTATGCTATCCTCTACCCTATCCTGTCCTCTGTCCCACCCTATCCTGTATCCCATCCTCTATCCTATCCTATCGTCTATCCTATCCTATCCTCTATCCTATATCCTATCCTATCCTCTATCCTATCATGTCCTCTATCCTATCCTATCCTCTATCCTATCCTCAATCCTATCGTATCCTCGAACCTATCCTATCCTCTATCCTATCCTATCCTCTATCGTACCCTGTCCTATATCCTATCCAATCCTCTATCCTATCCGGTATCCTTTCCTAGCCTCTATCCTATCCTATCCTCTATCCTATGCTATCCTCAATTCTATCCTATCCTATTCTCTATCCTATCCTATCCACTATCCTATAATATCCTCTATCCTATACTATCCTCTACCCTATCCTATCCTCTATAATATCTTATCATCTATCCTATACTATCCTCTACCCCATAATATCATCTATCCTATGCTATCCTCTACCGTATCCTATCCTTTGTCCTACCCTTTCCTGTATCCTACCCTCTATCCTATCCTATCCTCAATCCTATCCTATCCACTATCTTATAATATCATCTACCCCATGCTATCCTCTACCCTATCCTACCCTATATCCTATCCTATTCTCTATCCTATCCTATCGTCAATCCTATCCTATCTTCTATGCTATCCTATCCTCTATCCTATCCTCTATCCTATCCTATCCTCTATCCTGTCCTATCCTCTATCCTATCCTCTATCCTATACTCTATCCTATCATATCCTCTATCCTATCCTATCCACTATCCTATCCTCTATCCTATCCTATCTTCTATCCTATCCTATCCTCTATCCTATCCTCTATCCTATCCTCTATCCTATCCTCTATAATATCGTATCCTCTATCCTATCCTATCCTCTATCCTATCATATCCTCTATCCTATCCTATCCACTATCCTATAATACCCTCTATCCTATCCTATCCACTATCCTATAATACCCTCTATCCTATCATATCCTGTATCCTATCCCATTCTCTGCCCTATCCTATACTCTATCCTATCATATCCTCTATCCTATCCTATCCACTATCCTATCCTCTATCCTATCCTCTATAATATCGTATCCTCTATCCTATCCTATCCTCTATCCTATCATATCCTCTATCCTATCCTATCCACTATCCTATAATACCCTCTATCCTATCCTATCCACTATCCTATAATACCCTCTATCCTATCCTTTCCTCTATCCTATTCTATCCTCTATCCTATCCTCTATAATACTGTATCCTCTATCCTATCCTATCCTCTATCCTATCATATCCTCTATCCTATCCTATCCACTATCCTATAATACCCTCTATCCTATCCTATCCACTATCCTATAATACCCTCTATACTATCCTTTCCTCTATCCTATTCTATCCTCTATCCTATCCTCTATAATATCGTATCCTCTATCTTATACTATCCCCTATAATATCATATCCTCTATCCTATCCTATCCTCAATCCTATCCTATCCTATCCTCTGTCCTATAATATCCTCTATCCTATCCTAACCAATAACCTATCCTATCCTCTATCCTAT
This sequence comes from Halictus rubicundus, assembly GCF_050948215.1. Taxonomy (NCBI): domain Eukaryota; kingdom Metazoa; phylum Arthropoda; class Insecta; order Hymenoptera; family Halictidae; genus Halictus; species Halictus rubicundus. The sequence continues at coordinate 122,632 of NW_027488595.1, read as the reverse complement.
CCTCTATCCTATCCTATCTTCTGTATTATCCTATCCTCTATTTTATCCTATCCTCTATTTTATCCTATCCTCAATCCTATCCTATCCTCTATCCTATCCTATCCTCAATCCTATCCTATCCCATCCTCTGCCCTATCCTACCCTCTATCCTATCCTATCCTCTATCCTGTCCTATCCTCTATCCTATCCTATCCTCTTTCCTATCCTATCCTCTATCCTATCCACTATCCTATCCCATACTCTGCCCTATCCTATACTCTATCCTATCATATCCTCTATCCTATCATATCCTCGATCCTATCCTATCCACTATCCTATAATATCCTCTATCCTATCCTATACTCTACCCTATCCTATCCTCTATAATATCTTATCCTCTATCCCATAATATCATCTCTACTATGCTATCCTCTACCCTATCCTATCCTCTGTCCCACCCTATCCTGTATCCTATCCTCTATCCTATTCTATCCTCTATCCTATCCTATCCTCTATCCTATCATGTCCTCTATCCTATCCTATCCTCTATCCTATCCTCAATCCTATCCTATCCTCGAACATATCCTATCCTCTATCGTACCCTGTCCTATATCCTATCCAATCCTCTATCCTATCCGCTATCCTTTCCTATCCTCTATCCTATCCTATCGTCTATCCTATCCTATCCTCTATCCTATATCCTATCCTATCCTCTATCCTATCATGTCCTCTATCCTATCCTATCCTCTATCCTATCCTCAATCCTATCCTATCCTCGAACCTATCCTATCCTCCATCCTATCCCATCCTCTTCCCTATCCCATACTCTATCGTATCATATCCTCTATCCTATCCTATCCACTATCCTATCCTATCCTCTTTCCTATCCTATTCTCTATCCTATTCTATCCTCTATCCTATCCTCTATCCTATTGTATCCTGTATCCTATCCCAACCTCTGCCCTATCCTATACTCTATCCTATCATATCATCTATCGTATCCTATCGTCTATCCTATCCAATCCTCTATAATATCGTATCCTCTATCCTATCCTATCCTCAATCCTATCCTATCCTATCCTCTGTCCTATAATATCCTCTATCCTATCCCATCCTCTATCCTATCCTATCTTCTATGTTATCCTATCCTCTATTTTATCCTGTCCTCAATCCTATCCTATCCTCTATCATATCCTTTCCTCTTTCCTATTATATTCTCTATCCTATCCTATCCTCTATCCTATCCTATCGTCAATCCTATCCTATCTTCTATGCTATCGTATCCTCTATCCTATCCTATCCTCTATCCTGTCCTATCCTCTATCCTATCCTCTATCCTATCCTCTATCCTATCCAATCCTCTATCCTATAATATCATCTATCCTATGATATTCTCTATCCTATCCCATCCTCTGCCCTATCCTATACTCTATCCTATCATATCCTCTATCCTATCATATCCTCTATCCTATCCTATCCACTATCCTATAATATCCTCTATCCTATCCTATACTCTACCCTATCCTATCCTCTATAATATCTTATCCTCTATCCTATACTATCCTCTATCCCATAATATCATCTCTCCTATGCTATCCTCTACCCTATCCTGTCCTCTGTCGCACCCTATCCTGTATCCTATCCTCTATCCTATCCTATCGTCTATCCTATCCTATCCTCTATCCTATATCCTATCCTATCCTCTATCCTATCATGTCCTCTATCCTATCCTATCCTCTATCCTATCCTCAATCCTATCCTATCCTCGAACCTATCCTATCCTCTATCCTATCCCATCCTCTTCCCTATCCCATACTCTATCCTATCATATCCTCTATCCTATCCTATCCACTATCCTATCCTATCCTCTTTCCTATCCTATTCTCTATCCTATCCTATCTTCTATCCTATCCTATAATCTAACCTATCCTATCCTTAATCCTATCCTATTCTCCATGCTATCCTATCCTCTATCCTATCCTCTATCCTATTGTATCCTGTATCCTATCCCAACCTCTGCCCTATCCTATACTCTATCCTATCATATCATCTATCGTATCCTATCCTCTATCCTATCCTATCTTCTATCCTATCCTATCCTCTATCCTATCCTATCCTCTATCCTATCCTCTCCTCTATCCTATCCTATCTTCTATGTTATCCTATCCTCTATTTTATCCTGTCCTCAATCCTATCCTATCCTCTATCCTATCCCATCCTCTGCCCCATCCTATACTCTATCCTATCATATCCTCTATCCTATCATATCCTCTATCCTATCCTATCCACTATCCTATAATACCCTCTATCCTATGCTTTCCTCTATCCTAATCTATCCTCTATCCTATCCTCTATAATATCGTATCCTCTATCCTATCCACTATCCTATAATATCCTCTATCCTATCCTATACTCTACCCTATCCTATCCTCTATAATATCTTATACTCTATCCAATACTATCCTCTATCCCATAATACCATCTCTCCTATGCTATCCTCTACCCTATCCTATCCCCTGTCCTACCCTATCCTGTATCCTAACCTCTATCCTATCCTATCCTCTATCCTATCCTCTATCCTATCCTATCCACTATCCTATCCTCTATCCTATCCTATCTTCTATATTATCCTATCCTCTATTTTATCCTATCCTCTATTTTATCCTATCCTCAATCCTATCCTAGCCTCTATCCTATCCTATCCTCAATCCTATCCTATCCCATCCTCTGCCCTATCCTACCCTCTATCCTATCCTATCCTCTATCCTGTCCTATCCTCTATCCTATCCTATCCTCTTTCCTATCCTATCCTCTATCCTATCCACTATCCTATCCCATACTCTGCCCTATCCTATACTCTATCCTATCATATCCTCTATCCTATCATATCCTCGATCCTATCCTATCCACTATCCTATAATATCCTCTATCCTATCCTATACTCTACCCTATCCTATCCTCTATAATATCTTATCCTCTATCCCATAATATCATCTCTACTATGCTATCCTCTACCCTATCCTATCCTCTGTCCCACCCTATCCTGTATCCTATCCTCTATCCTATTCTATCCTCTATCCTATCCTATCCTCTATCCTATCATGTCCTCTATCCTATCCTATCCTCTATCCTATCCTCAATCCTATCCTATCCTCGAACATATCCTATCCTCTATCGTACCCTGTCCTATATCCTATCCAATCCTCTATCCTATCCGCTATCCTTTCCTATCCTCTATCCTATCCTATCGTCTATCCTATCCTATCCTCTATCCTATATCCTATCCTATCCTCTATCCTATCATGTCCTCTATCCTATCCTATCCTCTATCCTATCCTCAATCCTATCCTATCCTCGAACCTATCCTATCCTCCATCCTATCCCATCCTCTTCCCTATCCCATACTCTATCGTATCATATCCTCTATCCTATCCTATCCACTATCCTATCCTATCCTCTTTCCTATCCTATTCTCTATCCTATCCTATCCTCTATCCTATCCTCTATCCTATTGTATCCTGTATCCTATCCCAACCTCTGCCCTATCCTATACTCTATCCTATCATATCATCTATCGTATCCTATCGTCTATCCTATCCAATCCTCTATAATATCGTATCCTCTATCCTATCCTATCCTCAATCCTATCCTATCCTATCCTCTGTCCTATAATATCCTCTATCCTATCCCATCCTCTATCCTATCTATCCTCCATCCTATCCTATCCTCTATCCTATCCTGTATCCTATCCTATCCTCTATCCTATCCTGTACTCTATCCTATCCCATCCTCTATCCTATCCTATCTTCTATGTTATCCTATCCTCTATTTTATCCTGTCCTCAATCCTATCCTATCCTCTATCATATCCTTTCCTCTTTCCTATTATATTCTCTATCCTATCCTATCCTCTATCCTATCCTATCGTCAATCCTATCCTATCTTCTATGCTATCGTATCCTCTATCCTATCCTATCCTCTATCCTGTCCTATCCTCTATCCTATCCTCTATCCTATCCTCTATCCTATCCAATCCTCTATCCTATAATATCATCTATCCTATGATATTCTCTATCCTATCCCATCCTCTGCCCTATCCTATACTCTATCCTATCATATCCTCTATCCTATCATATCCTCTATCCTATCCTATCCACTATCCTATAATATCCTCTATCCTATCCTATACTCTACCCTATCCTATCCTCTATAATATCTTATCCTCTATCCTATACTATCCTCTATCCCATAATATCATCTCTCCTATGCTATCCTCTACCCTATCCTGTCCTCTGTCGCACCCTATCCTGTATCCTATCCTCTATCCTATCCTATCGTCTATCCTATCCTATCCTCTATCCTATATCCTATCCTATCCTCTATCCTATCATGTCCTCTATCCTATCCTATCCTCTATCCTATCCTCAATCCTATCCTATCCTCGAACCTATCCTATCCTCTATCCTATCCCATCCTCTTCCCTATCCCATACTCTATCCTATCATATCCTCTATCCTATCCTATCCACTATCCTATCCTATCCTCTTTCCTATCCTATTCTCTATCCTATCCTATCTTCTATCCTATCCTATAATCTAACCTATCCTATCCTTAATCCTATCCTATTCTCCATGCTATCCTATCCTCTATCCTATCCTCTATCCTATTGTATCCTGTATCCTATCCCAACCTCTGCCCTATCCTATACTCTATCCTATCATATCATCTATCGTATCCTATCCTCTATCCTATCCTATCTTCTATCCTATCCTATCCTCTATCCTATCCTATCCTCTATCCTATCCTCTCCTCTATCCTATCCTATCTTCTATGTTATCCTATCCTCTATTTTATCCTGTCCTCAATCCTATCCTATCCTCTATCCTATCCCATCCTCTGCCCCATCCTATACTCTATCCTATCATATCCTCTATCCTATCATATCCTCTATCCTATCCTATCCACTATCCTATAATACCCTCTATCCTATGCTTTCCTCTATCCTAATCTATCCTCTATCCTATCCTCTATAATATCGTATCCTCTATCCTATCCACTATCCTATAATATCCTCTATCCTATCCTATACTCTACCCTATCCTATCCTCTATAATATCTTATACTCTATCCAATACTATCCTCTATCCCATAATACCATCTCTCCTATGCTATCCTCTACCCTATCCTATCCCCTGTCCTACCCTATCCTGTATCCTAACCTCTATCCTATCCTATCCTCTATCCTATCCTCTATCCTATCCTATCCACTATCCTATCCTCTATCCTATCCTATCTTCTATATTATCCTATCCTCTATTTTATCCTATCCTCTATTTTATCCTATCCTCAATCCTATCCTAGCCTCTATCCTATCCTATCCTCAATCCTATCCTATCCCATCCTCTGCCCTATCCTACCCTCTATCCTATCCTATCCTCTATCCTGTCCTATCCTCTATCCTATCCTATCCTCTTTCCTATCCTATCCTCTATCCTATCCACTATCCTATCCCATACTCTGCCCTATCCTATACTCTATCCTATCATATCCTCTATCCTATCATATCCTCGATCCTATCCTATCCACTATCCTATAATATCCTCTATCCTATCCTATACTCTACCCTATCCTATCCTCTATAATATCTTATCCTCTATCCCATAATATCATCTCTACTATGCTATCCTCTACCCTATCCTATCCTCTGTCCCACCCTATCCTGTATCCTATCCTCTATCCTATTCTATCCTCTATCCTATCCTATCCTCTATCCTATCATGTCCTCTATCCTATCCTATCCTCTATCCTATCCTCAATCCTATCCTATCCTCGAACATATCCTATCCTCTATCGTACCCTGTCCTATATCCTATCCAATCCTCTATCCTATCCGCTATCCTTTCCTATCCTCTATCCTATCCTATCGTCTATCCTATCCTATCCTCTATCCTATATCCTATCCTATCCTCTATCCTATCATGTCCTCTATCCTATCCTATCCTCTATCCTATCCTCAATCCTATCCTATCCTCGAACCTATCCTATCCTCCATCCTATCCCATCCTCTTCCCTATCCCATACTCTATCGTATCATATCCTCTATCCTATCCTATCCACTATCCTATCCTATCCTCTTTCCTATCCTATTCTCTATCCTATCCTATCCTCTATCCTATCCTCTATCCTATTGTATCCTGTATCCTATCCCAACCTCTGCCCTATCCTATACTCTATCCTATCATATCATCTATCGTATCCTATCGTCTATCCTATCCAATCCTCTATAATATCGTATCCTCTATCCTATCCTATCCTCAATCCTATCCTATCCTATCCTCTGTCCTATAATATCCTCTATCCTATCCCATCCTCTATCCTATCTATCCTCCATCCTATCCTATCCTCTATCCTATCCTGTATCCTATCCTATCCTCTATCCTATCCTGTACTCTATCCTATCCCATCCTCTATCCTATCCTATCTTCTATGTTATCCTATCCTCTATTTTATCCTGTCCTCAATCCTATCCTATCCTCTATCATATCCTTTCCTCTTTCCTATTATATTCTCTATCCTATCCTATCCTCTATCCTATCCTATCGTCAATCCTATCCTATCTTCTATGCTATCGTATCCTCTATCCTATCCTATCCTCTATCCTGTCCTATCCTCTATCCTATCCTCTATCCTATCCTCTATCCTATCCAATCCTCTATCCTATAATATCATCTATCCTATGATATTCTCTATCCTATCCCATCCTCTGCCCTATCCTATACTCTATCCTATCATATCCTCTATCCTATCATATCCTCTATCCTATCCTATCCACTATCCTATAATATCCTCTATCCTATCCTATACTCTACCCTATCCTATCCTCTATAATATCTTATCCTCTATCCTATACTATCCTCTATCCCATAATATCATCTCTCCTATGCTATCCTCTACCCTATCCTGTCCTCTGTCGCACCCTATCCTGTATCCTATCCTCTATCCTATCCTATCGTCTATCCTATCCTATCCTCTATCCTATATCCTATCCTATCCTCTATCCTATCATGTCCTCTATCCTATCCTATCCTCTATCCTATCCTCAATCCTATCCTATCCTCGAACCTATCCTATCCTCTATCCTATCCCATCCTCTTCCCTATCCCATACTCTATCCTATCATATCCTCTATCCTATCCTATCCACTATCCTATCCTATCCTCTTTCCTATCCTATTCTCTATCCTATCCTATCTTCTATCCTATCCTATAATCTAACCTATCCTATCCTTAATCCTATCCTATTCTCCATGCTATCCTATCCTCTATCCTATCCTCTATCCTATTGTATCCTGTATCCTATCCCAACCTCTGCCCTATCCTATACTCTATCCTATCATATCATCTATCGTATCCTATCCTCTATCCTATCCTATCTTCTATCCTATCCTATCCTCTATCCTATCCTATCCTCTATCCTATCCTCTCCTCTATCCTATCCTATCTTCTATGTTATCCTATCCTCTATTTTATCCTGTCCTCAATCCTATCCTATCCTCTATCCTATCCCATCCTCTGCCCCATCCTATACTCTATCCTATCATATCCTCTATCCTATCATATCCTCTATCCTATCCTATCCACTATCCTATAATACCCTCTATCCTATGCTTTCCTCTATCCTAATCTATCCTCTATCCTATCCTCTATAATATCGTATCCTCTATCCTATCCACTATCCTATAATATCCTCTATCCTATCCTATACTCTACCCTATCCTATCCTCTATAATATCTTATACTCTATCCAATACTATCCTCTATCCCATAATACCATCTCTCCTATGCTATCCTCTACCCTATCCTATCCCCTGTCCTACCCTATCCTGTATCCTAACCTCTATCCTATCCTATCCTCTATCCTATCCTCTATCCTATCCTATCCACTATCCTATCCTCTATCCTATCCTATCTTCTATCCTATCCTATCCTCTATCCTACCCTATCCTCTATACTATCCTATCCTATATCCTATCCTATCTTCTATCCTATCCTATCTTCTATCCTATCCTATCCTCAATTCTATCCTATCCTCTATCCTATCCTATCCTCTATCCTATCCTATCCTCTATCCTATCCTATCCTCTATCCTCTATCCTACCCTATCCTCTATACTATCCTATCCTATATCCTATCCTATCTTCTATCCTATCCTATCTTCTATCCTATCCTATCCTCAATTCTATCCTATCCTCTATCCTATCCTATGATCTATCCTATCCTATTCTGTATCCTGTCCTATCCTCTATCGTATCCTATCATGTATGCGATCCAATCGCCTATCCTTTCCTATCCTCTATCCTAACCTATCTTCTATCCTATCCTATCTTCTATCCTATCCTATCCTCAATTCTATCCTATCCTCTATCCTATCCTATCCTCTATCCTATCCTATCCTCTATCCTATCCTATCCTCTATCCTCTATCCTATCCAATCATCTATCCTATCCACTATCCTATCCTCTATCCTATCCTATCTTCTATCCTATCCTATCCTCTATCCTACCCTATCCTCTATACTATCCTATCCTATATCCTATCCTATCTTCTATCCTATCCTATCTTCTATCCTATCCTATCCTCAATTCTATCCTATCCTCTATCCTATCCTATGATCTATCCTATCCTATTCTGTATCCTGTCCTATCCTCTATCGTATCCTATCATGTATGCGATCCAATCGCCTATCCTTTCCTATCCTCTATCCTAACCTATCCTCTATCCTATCCTATCCTCTATCCCATCCTATCCTCTATCCTATCCTATCCTCTATCCTATTCTATCCTCTATCCTACCCTATCCTCTATCCTATCCTATCCTCTATCCCATCCTATCCTGTATCCTATCCTATCCTCTATCCTATCCTATCCTCTATCCTATCCTATCCTCTATCGTATCCTATCCTCTATCCTATCCAATCCTATATCCTATTCTCTATCCTATATCCTATCCTATCCTCTATCGTATCCTATCCCCTATCCTATCCTAACCTCTATCCTATCCTATCCCCTATCCTATCCTATCCTCTATCCTATTCTATCCTCTATCCTATCCTATCCTCTATCCTATCCTATCCTCTATCCTATCCTATCCACTATCGTATCCTATCCTCTATCCTATTCAATCCTATATCCTATACTCTATCCTATCCAATCCTATATCCTATACTCTATCCTATCCTATCCTCTATCCTATCCAATCCTCTATCCTATCCTCTATCCTATCCTCTATCCTATCCTATCCTATCCTCTATCCTATCCTCTTTCCTATCCTATCCTCTATCCTATCCTATCCTCTATCCTATCCTATCCTCTATCCTATCCTATCCTCTTTCCTATCCTATCCTCAATCCTATCCTATCCACTATCCTATCCTATCCTCTATCCTATCCTATCCTCTATCCTACCCTATCCTCTATAATATCGTATCCTCTATCATATCATATGCTCTTTCCTATAATATCATCTATCCTATCCAATCGCCTATCCTATCCTGTATCCTATCCTATTCTCTATGCTATCCTCTATCCTATCCTATCCTTTATCCTATCCTATCCTCTATCCAATCCATTCCTCAATCCTATCCTAACCTCTATCCTATCCTATCCTCTATCCTATTCTATCCTCTATCCTACCCTATCCTCTATCCTATCCTATCCTCTATCCTATCCTATCCTCTATCGTATCCTATCCCCTATCCTATCCTATCCTCTATCCTATTCTATCCTCTATCCTATCCTATCCTCTATCCTATCCTATCCTCTATCCTATCCTATCCTATCCTCTATCCTATCCTCTTTCCTATCCTATCCTCTATCCTATCCTATCCTCTATACTATCCTATCCTCTTTCCTATCCTATCCTCAATCCTATCCTATCCACTATCCTATCCTATCCTCTATCCTATCCTATCCTCTATCCTACCCTATCCTCTATAATATCGTATCCTCTATCATATCATATGCTCTTTCCTATAATATCATCTATCCTATCCAATCGCCTATCCTATCCTGTATCCTATCCTATTCTCTATGCTATCCTCTATCCTATCCTATCCTCTATCCTATCCTATCCTCTATCCTATCCTATCCTCTATCCTATCCAATCCCCTATCCTATCCTCTATCCGATCCTATCCTCTATCCTATCCTATCCTCTATAATATCGTTTCCACTGTCCTATAATGTCCTCTATCCTATAATATCATCTATCCTATCCTATTCTCTATCCTATACTATCCTATCCTCTATTATATCCTATCCTCTATCCTATCCAATCCTATATCCTATTCTCTATCCTATCCTATCCTCTATCGTATCCTATCCCCTATCTTGTCCTATCCTCTATCCTATTCTATCCTCTATCCTATCCAATCCTATATCCTATTCTCTATCCTATCCTATCCTCTATCGTATCCTATCCCCTATCTTGTCCTACCCTCTATCCTATTCTATCCTCTATCCTATCCTATCCTCTATCGACTCCTGTCCTCTATCCTATCCAATCCCCTATCCTATCCAATCCCCGATCCTATCCTCTATCCTACCCTTTCCGCTATGCTATCCTATCCTCTATAATATCGTATCCTCTATCCTATCCTATCCTCTATCCTATCCTATCCTCTATCCTATCCTATCCTCTATCCTATCCTATCCTCTATCCTATCCTATCCTCTATCCTATCCTATCCTCTATCCTATCCTATCCTCTATCCTATCCTATCCTCCATCCTATCCTATCCTCTATCCTCTATCCTATCCTCTATCCTATCCTATCCTCTATCCTATCCTATCCTCTATCCTATCCTAGCCTCTATCCGATCCTATCCTCTATCCTATCCTATCCTCTATCCTATCCTATCCTCTATCCTATCCCATCCTCTATCCTATCCTATCCTCTATCCTATCCTATCCTCTATCCTATCCTATCCTCTATCCTATCCTATCCTCTATCCTATCCTATCCTCTATCCTATCCTATCCTCTATCCTATCCTATCCTCTATCCTATCCTATCCTCTATCCCATAATATCATCTCTCCTATGCTATCCTCTACCCTATCCTGTCCTCTGTCGCACCCTATCCTGTATCCTATCCTCTATCCTATCCTATCGTCTATCCTATCCTATCCTCTATCCTATATCCTATCCTATCCTCTATCCTATCATGTCCTCTATCCTATCCTATCCTCTATCCTATCCTCAATCCTATCCTATCCTCGAACCTATCCTATCCTCTATCCTATCCCATCCTCTTCCCTATCCCATACTCTATCCTATCATATCCTCTATCCTATCCTATCCACTATCCTATCCTATCCTCTTTCCTATCCTATTCTCTATCCTATCCTATCTTCTATCCTATCCTATAATCTAACCTATCCTATCCTTAATCCTATCCTATTCTCCATGCTATCCTATCCTCTATCCTATCCTCTATCCTATTGTATCCTGTATCCTATCCCAACCTCTGCCCTATCCTATACTCTATCCTATCATATCATCTATCGTATCCTATCCTCTATCCTATCCTATCTTCTATCCTATCCTATCCTCTATCCTATCCTATCCTCTATCCTATCCTATCCTCTATCCTATCCAATCCCCTATCCTATCCTCTATCCGATCCTATCCTCTATCCTATCCTATCCTCTATAATATCGTTTCCACTGTCCTATAATGTCCTCTATCCTATAATATCATCTATCCTATCCTATTCTCTATCCTATCCTATCCTATCCTCTATTATATCCTATCCTCTATCCTATCCAATCCTATATCCTATTCTCTATCCTATCCTATCCTCTATCGTATCCTATCCCCTATCTTGTCCTATCCTCTATCCTATTCTATCCTCTATCCTATCCAATCCTATATCCTATTCTCTATCCTATCCTATCCTCTATCGTATCCTATCCCCTATCTTGTCCTACCCTCTATCCTATTCTATCCTCTATCCTATCCTATCCTCTATCGACTCCTGTCCTCTATCCTATCCAATCCCCTATCCTATCCAATCCCCGATCCTATCCTCTATCCTACCCTTTCCGCTATGCTATCCTATCCTCTATAATATCGTATCCTCTATCCTATCCTATCCTCTATCCTATCCTATCCTCTATCCTATCCTATCCTCTATCCTATCCTATCCTCTATCCTATCCTATCCTCTATCCTATCCTATCCTCCATCCTATCCTATCCTCTATCCTCTATCCTATCCTCTATCCTATCCTATCCTCTATCGTATCCTATCCCCTATCCTATCCTAACCTCTATCCTATCCTATCCTCTATCCTATTCTATCCTCTATCCTACCCTATCCTCTATCCTATCCTATCCTCTATCCTATCCTATCCTCTTTCCTATCCTATCCTCAATCCTATCCTATCCACTATCCTATCCTATCCTCTATCCTATCCTATCCTCTATCCTACCCTATCCTCTATAATATCGTATCCTCTATCATATCATATGCTCTTTCCTATAATATCATCTATCCTATCCAATCGCCTATCCTATCCTGTATCCTATCCTATTCTCTATGCTATCCTCTATCCTATCCTATCCTTTATCCTATCCTATCCTCTATCCAATCCATTCCTCAATCCTATCCTAACCTCTATCCTATCCTATCCTCTATCCTATTCTACCCTCTATCCTACCCTATCCTCTATCCTATCCTATCCTCTATCCCATCCTATCCTGTATCCTATCCTATCCTCTATCCTATCCTATCCTCTATCCTATCCTATCCTCTATCGTATCCTATCCCCTATCCTATCCTATCCTCTATCCTATTCTATCCTCTATCCTATCCTATCCTCTATCCTATCCTATCCTCTATCGTATCCTATCCCCTATCCTATCCTAACCTCTATCCTATCCTATCCTCTATCCTATTCTATCCTCTATCCTACCCTATCCTCTATCCTATCCTATCCTCTATCCTATCCTATCCTCTTTCCTATCCTATCCTCAATCCTATCCTATCCACTATCCTATCCTATCCTCTATCCTATCCTATCCTCTATCCTACCCTATCCTCTATAATATCGTATCCTCTATCATATCATATGCTCTTTCCTATAATATCATCTATCCTATCCAATCGCCTATCCTATCCTGTATCCTATCCTATTCTCTATGCTATCCTCTATCCTATCCTATCCTTTATCCTATCCTATCCTCTATCCAATCCATTCCTCAATCCTATCCTATCCTCTATCCTATCCAATCCTCTATCCTATCCTATCCTCTATCCTTTCCTATCCTCTATCCTAACCTATCCTCTACCCTATCCTATCCTCTATCCCATCCTATCCTCTATCCTATCCTATCCTCTTTCCTATCCTATCCTCAATCCTATCCTATCCACTATCCCATCCTATCCTCTATCCTATCCTATCCTCTTTCCTATCCTATCCTCAATCCTATCCTATCCACTATCCTATCCTATCCTCTATCCTATCCTATCCTCTATCCTACCCTATCCTCTATAATATCGTATCCGCTATCATATGATATCCTCTTTCCTATAATATCATCTATCCTATCCAATCGCCTATCCTATCCTGTATCCTATCCTATTCTCTATGCTATCCTCTATCCTATCCTATCCTTTATCCTATCCTATCCTCTATCCAATCCATTCCTCAATCCTATCGTATCCAATATCCTATCCTATCCTCTATCCTATCCTATCCTCTATCCTTTCCTATCCTCTATCCTATCCTATCCTCTATCCTATCCTGTCCTCTATCCTATAATATCATCTATCCTATCCTATTCTCTATCCTATCCTCTATTCTATCGTATCCTCTATCCTATCTAATCCTCTATCCTATCCTTTATCATATCCTATCCTCTAACTTATCCTATCCTCTATCCTATCTTATCCTCTGTCCTATTCTATACTCTATCCTATCCTTTCCGCTATCCTATCCTATCCTGTCCTCTATCGAATCCTATCCTCTATCCTATCCAATCCCCTATCCTATCCTCTATCCGATCCTATCCTCTATCCTATCCTATCCTCTATAATATCGTTTCCTCTGTCCTATCCTTCCTCTATCCTACAATATCATCTATCCTATCCTATCCTCTATCCTACCCTATCCACCATCCTATCCTATCCTCAATCCTATCCTATACTCCATCCTATCCTATCAGGCTATCCTATACTATCCTCTATCCTATCCTATCCTCTATCCTATCCTATCCTCTATACTATCCTATACTCTATCCTATCCTATCGTCTATAATACCGTATCCTCTATCCTATCCTATCCTCTATCCTATCCTATCCTCTATCCTATCCTATCCTCTATCCTATCCTATCCTCTATCCTATCCTGTCCTCTATCCTATAATATCATCTATCCTATCCTATTCTCTATCCTATCCTATCCTATCCTCTACCGTATCCTATCCTGTATCCGATCCAATCCCCTATCGTATCCTCTATCCTATCCTATTCTCTATCCTATCCTCTATCCTATCGTATCCTCTATCCTATCTAATCCTCTATCCTATCCTCTATCATATCCTATCCTCTAACTTATCCTATCCTCTATCCTATCCTATCCTATCCTCTATTATATCCTATCCTCTATCCTATCCAATCCTATATCCTATTCTCTATCCTATCCTATCCTCTATCGTATCCTATCCCCTATCTTGTCCTATCCTCTATCCTATTCTATCCTCTATCCTATCCAATCCTATATCCTATTCTCTATCCTATCCTATCCTCTATCGTATCCTATCCCCTATCTTGTCCTATCCTCTATCCTATACTATCCTCTATCCTATCCTATCCTCTATCGACTCCTGTCCTCTATCCTATCCAATCCCCTATCCTATCCAATCCCCGATCCTATCCTCTATCCTACCCTTTCCGCTATGCTATCCTATCCTCTATAATATCGTATCCTCTATCCTATCCTATCCTCTATCCTATCCTATCCTCTATCCTATCCTATCCTCTATCCTATCCTATCCTCTATCCTATCCTATCCTCTATCCTATCCTATCCTCTATCCTATCCTATCCTCCATCCTATCCTATCCTCTATCCTCTATCCTATCCTCTATCCTATCCTATCCTCTATCCTATCCTATCCTCTATCCTATCCTAGCCTCTATCCGATCCTATCCTCTATCCTATCCTATCCTCTATCCTATCCTATCCTCAATCCTATCGTATCCAATATCCTATCCTATCCTCTATCCTGTCCTATCCTCTAACCTTTCCTATCCTCTATCCTAACCTATCCTCTATCCTATCCTATCCTCTATCCCATCCTATCCTCTATCCTATCCTATCCTCTTTCCTATCCTATCCTCAATCCTATCCTATCCACTATCCTATCCTATCCTCTATCCTATCCTATCCTCTATCCTACCCTATCCTCTATAATATCGTATCCTCTATCATATGATATCCTCTTTCCAATAATATCATCTATCCTATCCAATCGCCTATCCTATCCTGTATCCTATCCTATTCTCTATGCTATCCTCTATCCTATCCTATCCTTTATCCTATCCTATCCTCTATCCAATCCATTCCTCAATCCTATCGTATCCAATATCCTATCTTATCCTCTATCCTATCCTATCCTCTATCCTATCCTATCCTCTATCCTATCCTAGCCTCTATCCGATCCTATCCTCTATCCTATCCTATCCTCTATCCTATCCTATCCTCTATCCTATCCTATCCTCTATCCTATCCTATCCTCTATCCTATCCTATCCTCTATCCTATCCAATCCCCTATCCTATCCTCTATCCGATCCTATCCTCTATCCTATCCTATCCTCTATAATATCGTTTCCACTGTCCTATAATGTCCTCTATCCTATAATATCATCTATCCTATCCTATTCTCTATCCTATCCTATGCTATCCTCTATTATATCCTATCCTCTATCCTATCCAATCCTATATCCTATTCTCTATCCTATCCTATCCTCTATCGTATCCTATCCCCTATCTTGTCCTATCCTCTATCCTATTCTATCCTCTATCCTATCCAATCCTATATCCTATTCTCTATCCTATCCTATCCTCTATCGTATCCTATCCCCTATCTTGTCCTATCCTCTATCCTATTCTATCCTCTATCCTATCCTATCCTCTATCGACTCCTGTCCTCTATACTATCCAATCCCCTATCCTATCCAATCCCCGATCCTATCCTCTATCCTACCCTTTCCGCTATGCTATCCTATCCTCTTTAATATCGTATCCTCTATCCTATCCTATCCTCTATCCTATCCTATCCTCTATCCTATCCTATCCTCTATCCTATCCTATCCTCTATCCTATCCTATCCTCTATCCTATCCTATCCTCCATCCTATCCTATCCTCTATCCTCTATCCTATCCTCTATCCTATCCTATCCTCTATCCTATCCTAGCCTCTATCCGATCCTATCCTCTATCCTATCCTATCCTCTATCCTATCCTATCCTCTATCCTATCCTATCTTCTATCCTATCCTATCCTCTATCCTATCCTATCCTCTATCCTATCCTATCCTCTATCCTATCCTATCCTCTATCCTATCCTATCCTCTATCCTATCCTATCCTCTATCCTATCCTATCCTCTATCCTATCCTATCCTCTATCCTATCCTATCCTCTATCCTATCCTATCCTCTATCCTATCCTATCCTCTATCCTATCCTATCCTCTATCCTATCCTATCCTCTATCCTATCCTATCCTCTATCCTATCCTATCCTATCCTCTATCCTATCCTATCCTCTATCCTATCCTATCCTCTATCCTATCCTATCCTCTATCCTATCCTATCATCTATCGTATCCTATCCTGTATCCGATCAAATCGCCTATCCTTTCCTATCCTCTATCCTACCCTATCCTCTATCCTATCCTATCCTCTGTCCCATCCTATCCTCTATCCTAACCTATCCTCTATCATATCCTATCCTCTATCCTATCCTAGCCTCTATCCGATCCTATCCTCTATCCTATCCTATCCTCTATCCTATCCTATCCTCTATCCTATCCTATCCTCTATCCTATCCTATCCTCTATCCTATCCTATCCTCTATCCTATCCTATCCTCTATCCTATCCTATCATCTATCGTATCCTATCCTGTATCCGATCAAATCGCCTATCCTTTCCTATCCTCTATCCTACCCTATCCTCTATCCTATCCTATCCTCTGTCCCATCCTATCCTCTATCCTAACCTATCCTCTATCCTATCCTATCCTCTATCCTATCCTATCCTTCTCTCCTATCCTATCCTCTATCCTATCGTATCCTCTATCCTATCTAATCCACTATTCTAACCTCTATCATATCCTATCCTCTAACTTATCCTATCCTCTATCCTATCTAATCCTCTGTCCTATTCTATACTCTATCCTATCCTTTCCGCCATCCTATCCTATCCTGTCCTCTATCGAATCCTATCCTCTATCCTATCCAATCCCCTATCCTATCCTCTATCCGATCCTATCCTCTATCCTATCCTATCCTCTATAATATCGTTTCCTCTGTCCTATAATGTCCTCTATCCTATAATATCATCTATCCTATCCTATTCTCTATTCTATCCTATCCTATCCTCTATCGTATCCTATCCTCTATCCTAACCTATCCTCGATCCTATCCTCCATCCTATATCCTATCCTCTATCCTATAATATCGTCTATACTATCCTATTCTCTATCCTATCCTATCCTGTATCTATTCTATCCTCTATCCTATCCTATCCTCTATCCTATCCTATCCTCTGTCCTATCCTATCCTCTATAATATCGTATCCTCTATTATATCCTATCCTCTATCCTATCCTATCCTCTATGCTATCCTATCTTCAATCCTATCCTATCCTCTATCCTATCCCTATCCTATCCTCTATCCTATCCTATCCTATCCTCTATCCTATCCTCTATAATATCGTATCCTGTATCATATCCTATCCTCTATCCTATCCTATCCTCAATCCTATCCTATCCTCTATCCTATCCTATCCTCTATCCCGTCCTATCCCCTATCCTATCCTATCGTCAATCCTATCCTATCCTCTATCCTATCCTATCCTCCATCCTATCCTATCCTCTATCCTAGCCTGTATCCTATCCTATCCTCTATCCTATCCTGTACTCTATCCTATCCCATCCTCTATCCTATCCTATCCTCTATCCTATCCTATCCCCTATAATATCGTATCATCTATCCTATCCTATACTCAATCCTATCCTATCCTATCCTCTGTCCTATAATATCCTCTATCCTATCCTACCCTATATCCTATCCTATCCTCTATCCTATCCTATCCTCTATCCTATCGTCAATCCTATCCTATCCTTTATGCTATCCTATCCTCTATCCTATCCTATCGTCTATCCTATCCTATCCTCTATCCTATCCTATCTTCTATCCTATGCTATCCTCTATACTATCCTCCATCCTATCCTATCCTCTATCCTATAATATCGTCTATCCTATCCTATTCTCTATCCTATCCTATCCTATCCAATCCTCTATCCTATCCTCTATCCCGTCCTATCCCCAATCCTATCCTATCGTCAATCCTAACCTATCCTCTATGCTATCCTATCCTCTATACTATCCTCCATCCTATCCTATCCTCTATCCTATTATATACTCTATCCTATCCTATTCTCTATCCTATCCTATCCTATCCAATCCTCTATCCTATCCTCTATCCCGTCCTATCCCCTATCCTATCCTATCGTCAATCCTAACCTATCCTCTATGCTATCCTATCCTCTATCCTATCCTATCGTCTATCCTATCCTATCCTCTATCCTATCCCATCCTCTATCCTATCCTATCCACTATCCTATCCTATCCTCTATCCAATCCTATCCTCTATCCTATCCTATCCTCTATCCTATCCTATCCTATCTTCTATCCTATCCTCCATCCTATCCTATCCTCTATCCTATAATATCATCTATCCTATCCTCTTCTCTATCCTATCCTATCCTCTATAATATCGTATCCTGTATCCTATCCTGTCCTCTTTCCTATCCTATCCTCAATCCTATCCTATCCTCTATCCTATCGTATCCTCTATCCTATCCAATCCTCTATCCTATAATATCATCTATCCTACGCTATTCTCTATCCTATCCCATCCTCTTCCCTATCCCATACTCTATCCTATCATATCCTCTATCCTATCCTATCCACTATCCTATCCTATCCTCTTTCCTATCCTATTCTCTATCCTATCCTATCCTCTATCCTATCCAATACTCTAACCTATCCTATCCTTAATCCTATCCTATCCTCCATGCTATCCTATCCTCTATCCTATCCTGTATCCTATTGTATCCTGTATCCTATCCCATCCTCTGCCCTATCCTATACTCTATCCTATCATATCATCTATCGTATCCTATCCTCTATCCTATCCTATCTTCTATCCTATACTATCCTCTATCCTATCCTATCCTCTATCCTATCCTATCATCTATCCTATCCTATCCTCTATCATATCCTATCCTCTTTCCTATTATATTCTCTATCCTATCCTATCCTCTATCCTATCCTATCCTCTATCGTATCCTATCCCCTATAATATCGTAACCTCTATCCTATCCTATCCTCAATCCTATCCTATCCTCTATCCTATCCTATCGTCAATCCTATGCTATCCTTTATGCTATCCTATCCTCTATCCTATCCTATCCTCTATCCTATCCTATCCTCTATCCTATCCCATCATCTATCCTATCACTATCCTCTATCCTATCCTATCCTCTATCCTATCCTATCCTCTATCCTATCCTATCCACTATCGTATCCTATCCTCTATCCTATTCAATCCTATATCCTACACTCTATCCTATCCAATCCTATATCCTATACTCTATCCTATCCTATCCTCTATCCTATAATATCCTCTATCCTATCCAATCCTCTATCCTATCCTCTATCCTATACTCTATCCTATCCTCTATCCTATCCTATCCTATCCTCTATCCTATCCTCTTTCCTATCCTATCCTCTATCCTATCCTATCCTCATCCTATCCTATCCCTCTATCTATCCTATCCTCTTTCCTATCCTATCCTCAATCCTATCCTATCCACTATCCTATCCTATCCTCTATCCTATCCTATCCTCTATCCTACCCTATCCTCTATAATATCGTATCCTCTATCATATCATATCCTCTTTCCTATAATATCATCTATCCTATCCAATCGCCTATCCTATCCTGTATCCTATCCTATTCTCTATGCTATCCTCTATCCTATCCTATCCTTTATCCTATCCTATCCTCTATCCAATCCATTCCTCAATCCTATCGTATCCAATATCCTATCCTATCCTCTATCCTATCCTATCCTCTATCCTTTCCTATCCTCTATCCTAACCTATCCTCTATCCTATCCTATCCTCTATCCCATCCTATCCTCTATCCTATCCTATCCTCTATCCTACCCTATCCTCTATCCTATCCTATCCTCTATCCTATCCTATCCTCTATCCTATCCTATCCTCTATCCTATCCTGTCCTCTATCCTATAATATCATCTATCCTATCCTATTCTCTATCCTATCCTCTATTCTATCGTATCTCTATCCTATCTAATCCTCTATCCTATCCTTTATCATATCCTATCCTCTAACTTATCCTATCCTCTATCCTATCTTATCCTCTGTCCTATTCTATACTCTACCCTATCCTTTCCGCCATCCTATCCTATCCTGTCCTCTATCGAATCCCTATCCTCTATCCTATCCAATCCCCTATCCTATCCTCTATCCGATCCTATCCTCTATCCTATCCTATCCTCTATAATATCGTTTCCTCTGTCCTATCCTTCCTCTATCCTACAATATCATCTATCCTATCCTATCCTCTATCCTATCCTATCCACCATCCTATCCTATCCTCAATCCTATCCTATACTCCATCCTATCCTATCAGGCTATCCTATACTATCCTCTATCCTATCCTATCCTCTATCCTATCCTATCCTCTATACTATCCTATACTCTATCCTATCCTATCGTCTATAATACCGTATCCTCTATCCTATCCTATCCTCTATCCTATCCTATCCTCTTATCCTATCCTATCCTCTATCCTATCCTATCCTCTATCCTATCCTATCCTTCCCTCCTATCCTATCCTCTATCCTATCCTATCCTCTATCCTATCCTATCCTCTATCCTATCCTGTCCTCTATCCTATAATATCATCTATCCTATCCTATTCTCTATCCTATCCTATCCTATCCTCTACCGTATCCTATCCTGTATCGATCCAATCCCCTATCGTATCCTCTATCCTATCCTATTCTCTATCCTATCCTCTATTCTATCGTATCCTCTATCCTATCTAATCCTCTATCCTATCCTCTATCATATCCTATCCTCTAACTTATCCTATCCTCTATCCTATCTTATCCTCTGTCCTATTCTATACTCTATCCTATCCTTTCCGCCATCCTATCCTATCCTGTCCTCTATCGAATCCTATCCTCTATCCTATCCAATCCCCTATCCTATCCTCTATCCGATCCTATCCTCTATCCTATCCTATCCTCTATCCTATCCTGTCCTCTATCCTATAATACCATCTATCCTATCCTATTCTCTATCCTATCCTATCCTATCCTCTACCGTAGCCTATCCTGTATCCGATCCAATCCCCTATCGTATCCTCTATCCTATCCTATTCTCTATCCTATCCTCTATCCTATCGTATCCTCTATCCTATCTAATCCTCTATCCTATCCTCTATCATATCCTATCCTCTAACTTATCCTATCCTCTATCCTATCTTATCCTCTGTCCTATTCTATACTCTATCCTATCCTTTCCGCCATCCTATCCTATCCTGTCCTCTATCGAATCCTATCCTCTATCCTATCCAATCCCCTATCCTATCCTCTATCCGATCCTATCCTCTATCCTATCCTATCCTCTATAATATCGTTTCCACTGTCCTATAATGTCCTCTATCCTATAATATCATCTATCCTATCCTATTCTCTATCTTATCCTATCCTATCCTCTATTATATCTATCCTCTATCCTATCCAATCCTATATCTATTCCTATCCTATCCTATCCTCTATCGTATCCTATCCCCTATCTTGTCCTATCCTCTATCCTATTCTATCCTCTATCCTATCCAATCCTATATCCTATTCTCTATCCTATCCTATCCTCTCTATCGACTCCTGTCCTCTATCCTATCCAATCCCCTATCCTATCCAATCCCCGATCCTATCCTCTATCCTACCCTTTCCGCTATGCTATCCTATCCTCTATAATATCGTATCCTCTGTCCTATCCTTCCTCTATCCTACAATATCATCTATCCTATCCTATCCTCCTATCCTATCCTATCCATCCATCCTCATCCTATCCTCATCTATCCTATACTCCATCCTATCCTATCCGCTATCCTATACTATCCTCTATCCTATCCTATCCTCTATCCTATACTCTATCCTATCCTATCGTCTATAATACGTATCCTCTATCCTATCCTATCCTCTATCCTATCCTATCCTCTATCCTATCCTATCCTCTAACCTATCCTATCCTCTATCCTATCCTATCCTCTATCCTATCCTATCCTCTATCCTATCCTATCCTCTATCCTATCCTATCCTCTATCCTATCCTATTCTCTATCCTATCCTATCCTATTCCTATCTAGCCCCCTATCCTATCCTATCCTCTATCCTATCCTATTCTCTATCCTATCCTCTATCGTCTCCTACACTCTATCCTGTCCCATTTCTCCTATCCATAACCTCTATCCTATCCTATCCTTTATCCTATCCTATCCTCTATCCTACCTATCCTCTATCCTATCCTATCCGCTATCCTATCCTATCCTCTATCCTATACTATTCTCTATCCTATCCTCTATCCTATCCTATCCTATCCTATCCTATCCTCTATCCTATCCTATCTTCAATCCTCTATCCTCTATCCTATCCTATCCTATCCTCTATCCTATCCTATCCTATAATATCCGTATCCTTCATATCCTATCCTCTATCCTATCGCTATCCTCATCCTATCCTATCCTCTATCCTATCCTATCTCTCAATCTCTCCGTCCTATCCCTATCCTATCCTATCGTTCTACTCTATCCTATCCTATCGTATCCTCTATCCATCCTATCCTCATCCTATCCTATCCTATCTATCCTCATCGTCAATCCTATCCTATCCTTTATGCTATCCTATCCTCTATCCTATCCTATCGTCTATCCTATCCTATCCTCTATGCTATCCTATCTTCAATCCTATCCTATCCTCTATCCTATCCTATCCTCCCCTCTATCCTATCCCTCTATAATATCGTATCCTGTATCATATCCTATCCTCTATCCTATCCTATCCTCAATCCTATCCTATCCTATCTCTATCACCTATCCTCTATCCCGTCCTATCCCCCTATCCTATCCTATCGTCAATCCTATCCTATCCTCTATCCTATCCTATCCTCCATCCTATCCTATCCTCTATCCTAGCCTGTATCCTATCCTATCCTCTATCTTATCCTGTACTCTATCCTATCCCATCCTCTATCCTATCCTATCCTCTATCCTATCCTATCCCCTATAATATCGTATCATCTATCCTATCCTATACTCAATCCTATCCTATCCTATCCTCTGTCCTATAATATCCTCTATCCTATCCCTACCCTATATCCTATCCTATCCTCTATCCTATCCTATCCTCTATCCTATCGTCAATCCTATCCTATCCTTTATGCTATCCTATCCTCTATCCTATCCTATCGTCTATCCTATCCTATCCTCTATCCTATCCTATCTTCTATCCTATGCTATCCTCTATACTATCCTCCATCCTATCCTATCCTCTATCCTATAATATCGTCTATCCTATCCTATTCTCTATCCTATCCTATCCTATCCAATCCTCTATCCTATCCTCTATCCCGTCCTATCCCCTATCCTATCCTATCGTCAATCCTAACCTATCCTCTATGCTATCCTATCCTCTATCCTATCCTATCGTCTCCTATCTATCCTCTATCCTATCCTATCCTCTATCCTATCCTATCCACTATCCTATCCTATCCTCCTATCCTCTATCCAATCCTATCCTCTATCCTATCCTATCCTCTATCCTATCCTATCCTATCTTCTATCCTATCCTCCATCCTATCCTATCCTCTATCCTATAATATCATCTATCCTATCCTCTTCTCTATCCTATCCTATCCTCTATAATATCGTATCCTGTATCCTATCCTGTCCTCTTTCCTATCCTATCCTCAATCCTATCCTATCCTCTATCCTATCGTATCCTCTATCCTATCCAATCCTCTATCCTATAATATCATCTATCCTACGCTATTCTCTATCCTATCCCTTCCTCTTCCCTATCCCATACTCTATCCTATCATATCCTCTATCCTATCCTATCCACTATCCTATCCTATCCTCTTTCCTATCCTATCCTCTATAATATCGTATCCTCTATCATATCATATGCTCTTTCCTATAATATCATCTATCCTATCCAATCGCCTATCCTATCCTGTATCCTATCCTATTCTCTATGCTATCCTCTATCCTATCCTATCCTTTATCCTATCCTATCCTCTATCCAATCCATTCCTCAATCCTATCGTATCCAATATCCTATCCTATCCTCTATCCTATCCTATCCTCTATCCTTTCCTATCCTCTATCCTAACCTATCCTCTATCCTATCCTATCCTCTATCCCATCCTATCCTCTATCCTATCCTATCCTCTATCCTATCCTATCCTCTATCCTATCCTACCCTCTATCCTATCCTATCATCTATCCTATCCTATCCTCTATCCTATCCTATCCTCTATCCTATCCTATCCTCTATCCTATCCTATCCTCTTTCCTATCCTATCCTCTATCCTATCCTATCCTCTATCCTATCCTATCCTCTATCCTATCCTATCCTCTTTCCTATCCTATCCTCAATCCTATCCTATCCACTATCCTATCCTATCCTCTATCCTATCCTATCCTCTATCCTACCCTATCCTCTATAATATCGTATCCTCTATCATATCATATCCTCTTTCCTATAATATCATCTATCCTATCCAATCGCCTATCCTATCCTGTATCCTATCCTATTCTCTATGCTATCCTCTATCCTATCCTATCCTTTATCCTATCCTATCCTCTATCCAATCCATTCCTCAATCCTATCGTATCCAATATCCTATCCTATCCTCTATCCTATCCTATCCTCTATCCTTTCCTATCCTCTATCCTAACCTATCCTCTATCCTATCCTATCCTCTATCCCATCCTATCCTCTATCCTATCCTATCCTCTATCCTACCCTATCCTCTATCCTATCCTATCCTCTATCCTATCCTATCCTCTATCCTATCCTATCCTCTATCCTATCCTATCCTCAATCCTATCCTATCCACTATGCTATCCTATCCTCTATCCTATCCTATCCTCTATCCTACCCTATCCTCTATAATATCGTATCCTCTATCATATCATATCCTCTTTCCTATAATATCATCTATCCTATCCAATCGCCTATCCTATCCTGTATCCTATCCTATTCTCTATGCTATCCTCTATCCTATCCTATCCTTTATCCTATCCTATCCTCTATCCAATCCATTCCTCAATCCTATCGTATCCAATATCCTATCCTATCCTCTATCCTATCCTATCCTCTATCCTTTCCTATCCTCTATCCTAACCTATCCTCTATCCTATCCTATCCTCTATCCCATCCTATCCTCTATCCTATCCTATCCTCTATCCTACCCTATCCTCTATCCTATCCTATCCTCTATCCTATCCTATCCTCTATCCTATCCTATCCTCTATCCTATAATATCATCTATCCTATCCTATCCTCTATCCTATCTTTTCCTCTATGCTATCCTATCCTCTATCCTATCCTATCGTCTATTCTATCCTATCCTCTATTCTATCCTATCCTCTATCCTATCCTATCCACTATCCTATCCTATCCTCTATCCTATCCTATCCTCTATCCTATCCTCTATCATATGCTATCCTCAATCTAATCCTATCCTATCCTCTATCCTATCGTATCCTCTATCCTATAATATAATCTATCCTACGCTATTCTCTATCCTATCCCATGCTCTTCCCTGTCCCATACTCTATCCTATCATATCCTCTA
This sequence comes from Halictus rubicundus, assembly GCF_050948215.1. NCBI lineage: Eukaryota > Metazoa > Arthropoda > Insecta > Hymenoptera > Halictidae > Halictus > Halictus rubicundus. Next base: position 96,416 of record NW_027488595.1, on the reverse strand, counting down.
TCCTATCCTATCCACTATCCTATCCTATCCTCTTTCCTATCCTATTCTCTATCCTATCCTATCCTCTATCCTATCCTATACTTTATCGTATCCTGTCCTCTATCCTATCCAATCCTTTATATTATCCTCTATCCTATCCTATCCTCTATCCTTTCCTATCCTCTATCCTATCCTATCCTCTATCCTATCCTATCCTCTATCCTTTCCTATCCTCTATCCTATCCTATCCTCTATCCTATCCTATCCTGTTCGCGGCGATTTTGTAATGTCGATCGTATCATCGCGAAGGAAGACGATAATCGCGTCATGTAGATATATATGCGAGTCTAGCGAGCGATTCACGGTGGTCGCGATTGACAAGCAGGCGATGTTGTGGAAACGGTCGAAAACAAAGAAAGAGTGTGTTGAGAAAAAAGGTTGAATTTACTTGTCAGAAGGAGAGAGTCGACTCGGGTCCTTCATGCGATAGTTCGTAATTGAAAATTGAGTTGCTTTTTTGGTTTGAATGCTCACGCGAGTGATTCCGGGTAATAGGAGATTTGGTTTCGCACTCGGTTCGGCAATACTTGAATCCTCCCAGGCCGCCTCACAGATCCAAGGGCATTGGCAGCTTTGAAGCTCCTTTCCAGTGAATCCCGAAGCTGGGACGGATTGCAAGGCTAGCCGTAGTGCTGCCGGCAGAGGAGTGCCCTATGGGCCAGCCGGCAATTGTGCAGAGTTCCAGTGGAACTCTGCTGTGGATCACTACGCGCAGAGACTTGAGTATTAACGGTAAGAGAGCTCTCTTAGTTTTAGACTAAAATGTCCTTTAGCATGTAAATTGCTTGAAACGCCGATTTTCTAACCTCGTTATCTATATTTAAACACTATTTGATACTGGGCTTTCGTACGGCGAAATTCTTGTAGTTGCTTAATAGAATAAATTTATTGCATCTTGCTTTGGCTTTTCCTCGTAATCCGTCGAGGTTTTTATGCCGAAGCAAGAATTTGTTCAACCGGGAAATTGTGTATTTCATTCTAGTATAAGTTCGAACATTGTTTAATCTGAACTTCTATGAATCCTGTCTTTTAAATGATTAAAAAACAGATAGGACAGAGGACAGTATAGGATAGAGGTTACGATCTTATAGAAAATAGGATATTATAGAGGAAAGTATAGGATAGTGGAAAGGATAGGAGAGAGGATAGGATAGGGGATTGTATATAATAGAGGATAGGAGACGAAAGAGGATAGGATTGGATAGAGAATAGGATAGAGGATAGGATAAGATAGAGGATAGGATACGATAGAGGATACGATAGGATAGAGGATGGGATAGGGGATTGGATAGGATAGAGGATAGGATAGGATAGAGAATAGGATATTATAGATGATATTATAGGAAAGAGGATAGGATATGATAGAGGATCGGATAGGATAGAGGATTGGATAGGATAGATAATACGATACTATAGAGGATAGGATAGAGAATATGATACGGTAGACGATAGGGGATTGGATCGGATACAGGATAGGAGATGGTAGAGGATAGGATAGGATAGGATAGAGAATAGGATAGGATAGAGGATAGGAAAGAGGATAGGATATGATAGAGGATCGGATAGGATAGAGGATAGGATAGGATAGAGGATAGGATAGGATAGAGGATAGGATAGGATAGAGGATAGGATAGGATAGAGGATAGGATAGGATAGAGGATAGGATAGGATAGAGGATAGAGGATAGGATAGGATAGAGGATAGGATAGGATAGAGGATAGGATAGGATAGAGGATAGGATAGGATAGAGGATACGATAGGATAGGATAGAGGATACGATAGGATAGGATAGAGGATAGGATAGGATAGAGGATAGGATAGGATAGAGGATAGGATAAGATAGAGGATATGATAGGATAGAGGATAGGATAGGATAGAGGATAGGATAGGATAGAGGATGGGATAGGATAGAGGATAGGATATGATAGAGGATAGGACAGGATAGATGATAGGATAGGATAGAGGATAGGATAAGATAGAGGATAGGATAGGATAGAGGATAGGATAGGATAGAGGATAGGATAGGATAGAGGATAGGATAGGATAGAGGATAGGATAAGATAGAGGATATGATAGGATAGAGGATAGGATATGATAGAGGATAGGATAGGATACAGGATAGGGTAGGATAGAGGACAGGATATGATTGAGGATAGGATAGGATAGAGGATAGGATAGGATAGAGGATAGGATAGGATAGAGGATATTATAAGATAGAGGATATGATAGGATAGACGATAGGATAGGATAGAAGATAGGATAGGATCGAGGATAGGATACGACAGAGGATAGGATAGGATAGAGGATAGGATAGTATATAGGATAGGATAGAGGATAGGATACGATAGAGGATAATACAGGATAGAGGATAGGACAGGATACAGGATAGGATACGATAGAGGATACGAATGGATAGGATAGAGGGTAGGATAGGATAGAGGATAGGATAGGATAGAGGATAAGATATGATAGAGGATAGGATAGGATAGAGGATAGGATAAGATAGAGGATAGGATAGGATAGAGGATAGGATATGATAGAGGACAGGATAGGATAGAGGATAGGATAGGATAGAGGATAGGATAGGAAAGAGGATAGGATAAGTTAGAGGATATGATAGGATAGAGGATTGGATAGGATAGAGGATAGGATATGATAGAGGATAGGATAGGATAGAGGATAGGATAGGATAGAGGATAGGATAGGAAAGAGGATAGGATAAGTTAGAGGATATGATAGGATAGAGGATAGGGTAGGATAGAGGATAGGATAGGATAGAGGTTAGGATAGGATAGAGGATAGGATAGGATAGAGGATAGGATAGGATAGAGGATAGGATAGGATAGAGGATAGGATAGGATAGAGGGTAGAGCATAGGATAGGATAGAGGATAGGATAGGATAGAGGATAGGATAGGATAGAGGATAGGATAGGATAGAGGATACGATAGGATAGGATAGAGGATACGATAGGATAGGATAGAGGATAGGATAGGATAGAGGATAGGATAGGATAGAGGATAGGATAAGATAGAGGATATGATAGGATAGAGGATAGGATAGGATAGAGGATAGGATAGGATAGAGGATGGGATAGGATAGAGGATAGGATATGATAGAGGATAGGACAGGATAGATGATAGGATAGGATAGAGGATAGGATAAGATAGAGGATAGGATAGGATAGAGGATAGGATAGGATAGAGGATAGGATAGGATAGAGGATAGGATAGGATAGAGGATAGGATAAGATAGAGGATATGATAGGATAGAGGATAGGATATGATAGAGGATAGGATAGGATAGAGGATAGGGTAGGATAGAGGACAGGATATGATTGAGGATAGGATAGGATAGAGGATAGGATAGGATAGAGGATACGATAGGATAGAGGATATTATAAGATAGAGGATATGATAGGATAGACGATAGGATAGGATAGAAGATAGGATAGGATCGAGGATAGGATACGACAGAGGATAGGATTTGATAGAGGATAGGATAGTATATAGGATAGGATAGAGGATAGGATACGATAGAGGATAATACAGGATAGAGGATAGGACAGGATACAGGATAGGATACGATAGAGGATACGAATGGATAGGATAGAGGGTAGGATAGGATAGAGGATAGGATAGGATAGAGGATAAGATATGATAGAGGATAGGATAGGATAGAGGATAGGATAAGATAGAGGATAGGATAGGATAGAGGATAGGATATGATAGAGGATAGGATAGGATAGAGGATAGGATAGGATAGAGGATAGGATAGGAAAGAGGATAGGATAAGTTAGAGGATATGATAGGATAGAGGATTGGATAGGATAGAGGATAGGATATGATAGAGGATAGGATAGGATAGAGGATAGGATAGGATAGAGGATAGGATAGGAAAGAGGATAGGATAAGTTAGAGGATATGATAGGATAGAGGATAGGGTAGGATAGAGGATAGGATAGGATAGAGGTTAGGATAGGATAGAGGATAGGATAGGATAGAGGATAGGATAGGATAGAGGATAGGATAGGATAGAGGATAGAATAGGATAGAGGAAAGGATAGGATAGAGGATAGGATAGGATAGAGGATAGGATAGGATAGAGGATAGGATAGGATAGAGGATAGGATAGGATAGGATAGAGGATACGATAGGATAGGATAGAGGATAGGATATGATAGAGGATCGGATAGGATAGAGGATTGGATAGGATAGAGGATAGGATAGGATAGAGGATACGATAGGATAGGGTAGAGGATAGGATAGGATAGAGGATAGGATAGGATAGAGGATAGGATAGGATAGAGGATAGGATATGATAGAGGATAGGATAGGATAGAGGATAGGATAGGATAGAGGATAGGATAGAGGATAGGATAAGATAGAGGATATGATAGGATAGAGGATAGGATAGGATAGAGGATAGGATAGGATAGAGGATGGGATAGGATAGAGGATAGGATTCGATAGAGGATAGGATAGGATAGGATAGTGGGTAGCATAGGATAGAGGATAGGATAGGATAGAGGACAGGATATGACAGAGGATAGGATAGGATAGTGGATAGGATAGGATAGAGGATAGGATAGGATAGAGGATATTATAAGATAGAGGATATGATAGGATAGACGATAGGATATGATAGAAGATAGGATAGGATCGAGGATAGGATAGGACAGAGGATAGGATAGGATAGAGGATAGGATAGTATATAGGATAGGATAGATGATAGGATAAGATAGAGGATAGGATAGGATAGAGGATAGGACAGGATAGAGGATAGGATACGATAGAGGATACGAATGGATAGGATAGAGGGTAGGATAGGATAGAGGATAGGATAGGATAGAGGATAGGATAGTATAGAGGATAGGATATGATAGAGGATAGGATAGGATAAAGGATAGGATAAGATAGAGGATAGGATAGGATAGAGGATAGGATACGATAGAGGATACGAATGGATAGGATAGAGCATAGGATACGATAGAGGATAGGATAGGGGATTCGATAGGATAGAGGATAGGATAGGATAGAGGATAGGATATGATAGAGGATAGGAGAGGATAGAGGATAGGATAGGATAGAGGATAGGATAGGATAGAGGATAGGGTAGGATAGAGGATAGGATAGGATAGAGGATACGATAGGATAGGATAGAGGATACGATAGGATAGGATAGAGGATAGGATAGGATAGAGGATAGGATAGGATAGAGGATAGGATAAGATAGAGGATAGGATAGGATAGAGGATAGGATAGGATAGAGGATACGATACGATAGAGGATACGAATGGATAGGATAGAGGGTAGGATAGGATAGAGGATAGGATAGGATAGAGGATAGGATAGGATAGAGGATAGGATAGGAAAGAGGATAGGATAAGTTAGAGGATATGATAGGATAGAGGATAGGGTAGGATAGAGGATAGGATAGGATAGAGGTTAGGATAGGATAGAGGATAGGATAGGATAGAGGATAGGATAGGATAGAGGATAGGATAGGATAGAGGATAGAATAGGATAGAGGAAAGGATAGGATAGAGGATAGGATAGGATAGGATAGAGGATAGGATAGGATAGAGGATAGGATAGGATAGGATAGAGGATACGATAGGATAGGATAGAGGATAGGATATGATAGAGGATCGGATAGGATAGAGGATTGGATAGGATAGAGGATAGGATAGGATAGAGGATACGATAGGATAGGGTAGAGGATAGGATAGGATAGAGTATAGGATAGAATAGAGGATAGGATAGGATAGAGGATAGGATATGATAGAGGATAGGATAGGATAGAGGATAGGATAGGATAGAGGATAGGATAGAGGATAGGATAAGATAGAGGATATGATAGGATAGAGGATAGGATAGGATAGAGGATAGGATAGGATAGAGGATGGGATAGGATAGAGGATAGGATACGATAGAGGATAGGATAGGATAGGATAGTGGGTAGCATAGGATAGAGGATAGGATAGGATAGAGGACAGGATATGACAGAGGATAGGATAGGATAGTGGATAGGATAGGATAGAGGATAGGATAGGATAGAGGATATTATAAGATAGAGGATATGATAGGATAGACGATAGGATATGATAGAAGATAGGATAGGATCGAGGATAGGATAGGACAGAGGATAGGATAGGATAGAGGATAGGATAGTATATAGGATAGGATAGAGGATAGGATAAGATAGAGGATAGGATAGGATAGAGGATAGGACAGGATAGAGGATAGGATACGATAGAGGATACGAATGGATAGGATAGAGGGTAGGATAGGATAGAGGATAGGATAGGATAGAGGATAGGATAGTATAGAGGATAGGATATGATAGAGGATAGGATAGGATAAAGGATAGGATAAGATAGAGGATAGGATAGGATAGAGGATAGGATACGATAGAGGATACGAATGGATAGGATAGAGCATAGGATACGATAGAGGATAGGATAGGGGATTCGATAGGATAGAGGATAGGATAGGATAGAGGATAGGATATGATAGAGGATAGGAGAGGATAGAGGATAGGATAGGATAGAGGATAGGATAGGATAGAGGATAGGGTAGGATAGAGGATAGGATAGGATAGAGGATACGATAGGATAGGATAGAGGATACGATAGGATAGGATAGAGGATAGGATAGGATAGAGGATAGGATAGGATAGAGGATAGGATAAGATAGAGGATAGGATAGGATAGAGGATAGGATAGGATAGAGGATACGATACGATAGAGGATACGAATGGATAGGATAGAGGGTAGGATAGGATAGAGGATAGGATAGGTTAGAGGATAGGATAGGATAGAGGATAGGGTAGGATAGAGGATAGGATAGGATAGAGGATACGATAGGATAGGATAGAGGATACGATAGGATAGGATAGAGGATAGGATAGGATAGAGGATTGGATAGGATAGAGGATAGGATATGATAGAGGATAGGATAGGATAGAGGATAGGATAGGATAGAGGATAGAGGATAGGATAGGATAGAGGATAGGATAGGATAGAGGATAGGATAGGATAGAGGATAGGATAGGATAGAGGATAGGATAGGATAGAGGATAGGATAAGATAGAGGATAGGATAGGATAGAGGATAGGATAGGATAGAGGATAGGATACGATAGAGGTTACGAATGGATAGGATAGAGGGTAGGATAGGATAGAGGATAGGATAGGATAGAGGATAGGATAGGATAGAGGATATTATAAGATAGAGGATATGATAGGATAGACGATAGGATATTATAGAAGATAGGATAGGATCGAGGATAGGATGCGACAGAGGATAGGATAGGATAGAGGATAGGATAGTATATAGGATAGGATAGAGGATAGGATAAGATAGAGGATAAGATAGGATAGAGGATAGGACAGGATAGAGGATAGGATACGATAGAGGATACGAATGGATAGGATAGAGGGTAGGATAGGATAGAGGATAGGATAGGATAGAGGATAGGATAGGATAGAGGATAAGATATGATAGAGGATAGGATAGGATAGAGGATAGGATATGATAGAGGATAGGATAAGATAGAGGATAGGATAGGATAGAGGATAGGATACGATAGAGGATACGAATGGATAGGATAGAGCATAGGATACGATACAGGATAGGATAGGGGATTGGATAGGATAGAGGATAGGATAGGATAGAGGATAGGATATGATAGAGGATAGGATAGAGGATAGGATAGGATAGAGGATAGGATATGATAGAGGATAGGACAGGATAGATGATAGGATTGGATAGAGGATAGGATACGATAGAGGATACGAAAGGATAGGATAGAGGGTAGGATAGGATAGAGGATAGGATAGGATAGAGGATAGGATAGGATAGAGGATAGGATAGGATAGAGGATAGGATAGGATAGAGGATAGGATAGGATAGAGGATACGATACGATAGAGGATACGAATGGATAGGATAGAGGGTAGGATAGGATAGAGGATAGGATAGGATAGAGGATAGGATAGGATAGAGGATAGGATAGGATAGAGGATAGGATAGGATAGAGGATAGGATATGATAGAGGATAGGATAGGATAGAGGATAGGATAGGATAGAGGATAGGATAGGAAAGAGGATAGGATAAGTTAGAGGATATGATAGGATAGAGGATTCGATAGGATAGAGGATAGGATATGATAGAGGATAGGATAGGATAGAGGATAGGATAAGATAGAGGATAGGATAGGAAAGAGGATAGGACAAGTTAGAGGATATGATAGGATAGAGGATAGGATAGGATAGAGGATAGGATAGGATAGAGGATAGGATAGGATAGAGGATAGAGGATAGGATAGGATAGAGGATAGGATAGGATAGAGGATAGGATAGGATAGAGGATACGATAGGATAGGATAGAGGATACGATAGGATAGGATAGAGGATAGGATAGGATAGAGGATAGGATAGGATAGAGGATAGGATAAGATAGAGGATATGATAGGATAGAGGATAGGATAGGATAGAGGATAGGATAGGATAGAGGATGGGGTAGGATAGAGGATAGGATATGATAGAGGATAGGACAGGATAGATGATAGGATAGGATAGAGGATAGGATAAGATAGAGGATAGGATAGGATGGAGGATAGGATAGGATAGAGGATAGGATAGGATAGAGGATAGGATAGGATAGAGGATAGGATAAGATAGAGGATATGATAGGATAGAGGATAGGATATGATAGAGGATAGGATAGGATAGAGGATAGGATAGGATAGAGGATAGGATAGGATACAGGATAGGATAAGATAGAGAATATGATAGGATAGAGGATAGGATAGGATAGAGGATAGGATAGGATAGAGGATGGGATAGGATAGAGGATAGGATACGATAGAGGATAGGATAGGATATGATAGTGGGTAGGATAGGATAGAGGATAGGGTAGGATAGAGGACAGGATATGATTGAGGATAGGATAGGATAGAGGATAGGATAGGATAGAGGATAGGATAGGATAGAGGATATTATAAGATAGAGGATATGATAGGATAGACGATAGGATAGGATAGAAGATAGGATAGGATCGAGGATAGGATACGACAGAGGATAGGATAGGATAGAGGATAGGATAGTATATAGGATAGGATAGAGGATAGGATACGATAGAGGATAATACAGGATAGAGGATAGGACAGGATACAGGATAGGATACGATAGAGGATACGAATGGATAGGATAGAGGGTAGGATAGGATAGAGGATAGGATAGGATAGAGGATAAGATATGATAGAGGATAGGATAGGATAGAGGATAGGATAAGATAGAGGATAGGATAGGATAGAGGATAGGATACGATAGATGATACGAATGGATAGGATAGAGCATAGGATACGATACAGGATAGGATAGGGGATTGGATAGGATAGAGGATAGGATAGGATAGAGGATAGGATATGATAGAGGATAGGATAGAGGATAGGATAGGATAGAGGATAGGATATGATAGAGGATAGGACAGGATAGATGACAGGATAGGATAGAGGATAGGATAAGATAGAGGATAGGATAGGATAGAGGATAGGATAGGATAGAGGATAGGATACGATAGAGGATACGAAAGGATAGGATAGAGGGTAGGATAGGATAGAGGATAGGATAGGATAGAGGATAGGATAGGATAGAGGATAGGATAGGATAGAGGATAGGATAGGATAGAGGATAGAATAGGATAGAGGATAGGATAAGATAGAGGATAGGATAGGATAGAGGATACGAATGGATAGGATAGAGGGTAGGATAGGATAGAGGATAGGATAGGATAGAGGATAGGATAGGATAGAGGATAGGATAGGATAGAGGATAGGATAGGATAGAGGATAGGATAGGATAGAGGATAGGATAGGATAGAGGATAGGATAAGATAGAGGATATGATAGGATAGAGGATAGGATAGGATAGAGGATAGGATAGGATAGAGGATGGGATAGGATAGAGGATAGGATACGATAGAGGTTAGGATAGGATAGGATAGTGGGTAGCATAGGATAGAGGATAGGATAGGATAGAGGACAGGATATGACAGAGGATAGGATAGGATAGTGGATAGGATAGGATAGAGGATAGGATAGGATAGAGGATATTATAAGATAGAGGATATGATAGGATAGACGATAGGATATGATAGAAGATAGGATAGGATCGAGGATAGGATAGGACAGAGGATAGGATAGGATAGAGGATAGGATAGTATATAGGATAGGATAGAGGATAGGATAAGATAGAGGATAGGATAGGATAGAGGATAGGACAGGATAGAGGATAGGATACGATAGAGGATACGAATGGATAGGATAGAGGGTAGGATAGGATAGAGGATAGGATAGGATAGAGGATAGGATAGTATAGAGGATAGGATATGATAGAGGATAGGATAGGATAAAGGATAGGATAAGATAGAGGATAGGATAGGATAGAGGATAGGATACGATAGAGGATACGAATGGATAGGATAGAGCATAGGATACGATAGAGGATAGGATAGGGGATTCGATAGGATAGAGGATAGGATAGGATAGAGGATAGGATATGATAGAGGATAGGAGAGGATAGAGGATAGGATAGGATAGAGGATAGGATAGGATAGAGGATAGGGTAGGATAGAGGATAGGATAGGATAGAGGATACGATAGGATAGGATAGAGGATACGATAGGATAGGATAGAGGATAGGATAGGATAGAGGATAGGATAGGATAGAGGATAGGATAAGATAGAGGATAGGATAGGATAGAGGATAGGATAGGATAGAGGATACGATACGATAGAGGATACGAATGGATAGGATAGAGGGTAGGATAGGATAGAGGATAGGATAGGATAGAGGATAGGATAGGATAGAGGATAGGGTAGGATAGAGGATAGGATAGGATAGAGGATACGATAGGATAGGATAGAGGATACGATAGGATAGGATAGAGGATAGGATAGGATAGAGGATTGGATAGGATAGAGGATAGGATATGATAGAGGATAGGATAGGATAGAGGATAGGATAGGATAGAGGATAGAGGATAGAGGATAGGATAGGATAGAGGATAGGATAGGATAGAGGATAGGATAGGATAGAGGATAGGATAGGATAGAGGATAGGATAGGATAGAGGATAGGATAAGATAGAGGATAGGATAGGATAGAGGATAGGATAGGATAGAGGATAGGATACGATAGAGGTTACGAATGGATAGGATAGAGGGTAGGATAGGATAGAGGATAGGATAGGATAGAGGATAGGATAGGATAGAGGATAGGATAAGATAGAAGATAGGATAGGATAGAGGATAGGATAGGATAGAGGATACGATACGATAGAGGATACGAATGGATAGGATAGAGGGTAGGATAGGATAGAGGGTAGGATAGGATAGAGGATAGGATAGGATAGAGGATAGGATAGGATAGAGGATAGGATAGGATAGAGGATAGGATAGGATAGAGGATAGGATAAGATAGAGGATAGGATAGGATAGAGGATAGGATAGGATAGAGGATAGGATACGATAGAGGTTACGAATGGATAGGATAGAGGGCAGGATAGGATAGAGGATAGGATAGGATAGAGGATAGGATAGGATAGAGGATAGGATATGATAGAGGATAGGATAGGATAGAGGATAGGATAGGATAGAGGATAGGATAGGAAAGAGGATAGGATAAGTTAGAGGATATGATAGGATAGAGGATTGGATAGGATAGAGGATAGGATATGATAGAGGATAGGATAGGATAGAGGATAGGATAAGATAGAGGATAGGATAGGAAAGAGGATAGGATAAGTTAGAGGATATGATAGGATAGAGGATAGGATAGGATAGAGGATAGGATAGGATAGAGGATGGGATAGGATAGAGGATAGGATACGATAGAGGATAGGATAGGATAGGATAGTGGGTAGGATAGGATAGAGGATAGGATAGGATAGAGGACAGGATATGATAGAGGATAGGATAGGATAGAGGATAGGATAGGATAGAGGATATTATAAGATAGAGGATATGATAGGATAGACGATAGGATAGGATAGAAGATAGGATAGGATCGAGGATAGGATAGGACAGAGGATAGGATAGGATAGAGGATAGGATAGTATATAGGATAGGATAGACGATAGGATAAGATAGAGGATAGGATAGGATAGAGGATAGGACAGGATAGAGGATAGGATACGATAGAGGATACGAATGGATAGGATAGAGGGTAGGATAGGATAGAGGATAGGATAGGATAGACGATAGGATAGGATAGAGGATAGGATATGATAGAGGATAGGATAGGATAGAGGATAGGATAAGGTAGAGGATAGGATAGGATAGAGGATAGGATACGATAGAGGATACGAATGGATAGGATAGAGCATAGGATACGATAGAGGATAGGATAGGGGATTGGATAGGATAGAGGATAGGATAGGATAGAGGATAGGATATGATAGAGGATAGGAGAGGATAGCGGATAGGACAGGATAGATGATAGGATAGGATAGAGGATAGGATAAGATAGAGGATAGGATTGGAAATAAGATAGGATAGGATAGAGGATAGGATACGATAGAGGATACGAAAGGATAGGATAGAGGGTAGGATAGGATAGAGGATAGGATAGGATAGAGGATTGGATAGGATAGAGGATAGGATATGATAGAGGATAGGATAGGATAGAGGATAGGATAGGATAGAGGATAGGATAGGAAAGAGGATAGGATAAGTTAGAGGATATGATAGGATAGAGGATAGGATAGGATAGAGGATAGGATAGGATAGAGAATAGGATAGGATAGAGGATAGGATAGGATAGAGGATAGGATAGAGGATAGGATAGGATAGAGGATTGGATAGGATAGAGGATAGGATATGATAGGGGATAGGATAGGATAGAGGATAGGATAGGATAGAGGATTGGATAGGATAGAGGATAGGATATGATAGAGGATACGATAGGATAGGATAGAGGACAGGATAGGATAGCTGATAGGATAGGATAGAGGATAGGATAAGATAGAGGATAGGATAGGATAGAGGATAGGATAGGATAGAGGATATTATAAGATAGAGGATATGATAGGATAGACGATAGGATATTATAGAAGATAGGATAGGATCGAGGATAGGATGCGACAGAGGATAGGATAGGATAGAGGATAGGATAGTATATAGGATAGGATAGAGGATAGGATAAGATAGAGGATAAGATAGGATAGAGGATAGGACAGGATAGAGGATAGGATACGATAGAGGATACGAATGGATAGGATAGAGGGTAGGATAGGATAGAGGATAGGATAGGATAGAGGATAGGATAGGATAGAGGATAAGATATGATAGAGGATAGGATAGGATAGAGGATAGGATAGGATAGAGGATAGGATATGATAGAGGATAGGATAGGATAGAGGATAGGATAGGATAGAGGATAGGATAGGAAAGAGGATAGGATAAGTTAGAGGATATGATAGGATAGAGGATGGGATAGGATAGAGGATAGGATACGATAGAGGATAGGATAGGATAGGATAGTGGGTAGCATAGGATAGAGGATAGGATAGGATAGAGGACAGGATATGACAGAGGATAGGATAGGATAGTGGATAGGATAGGATAGAGGATAGGATAGGATAGAGGATATTATAAGATAGAGGATATGATAGGATAGACGATAGGATATGATAGAAGATAGGATAGGATCGAGGATAGGATAGGACAGAGGATAGGATAGGATAGAGGATAGGATAGGACAGAGGATAGGATAGGATAGAGGATAGGATAGTATATAGGATAGGATAGAGGATAGGATAAGATAGAGGATAGGATAGGATAGAGGATAGGACAGGATAGAGGATAGGATACCATAGAGGATACGAATGGATAGGATAGAGGGTAGGATAGGATAGAGGATAGGATAGGATAGAGGATAGAGGATAGGATAGGATAGAGGATAGGATATGATAGAGGATAGGATAAGATAGAGGATAGGATAGGATAGAGGATAGGATACGATAGAGGATACGAATGGATAGGATAGAGCATAGGATACGATACAGGATAGGATAGGGGATTGGATAGGATAGAGGATAGGATAGGATAGAGGATAGGATATGATAGAGGATAGGATAGAGGATAGGATAGGATAGAGGATAGGATATGATAGAGGATAGGACAGGATAGATGATAGGATAGGATAGAGGATAGGATAAGATAGAGGATAGGATAGGATAGAGGATAGGATTGGATAGAGGATAGGATACGATAGAGGATACGAAAGGATAGGATAGAGGGTAGGATAGGATAGAGGATAGGATAGGATAGAGGATAGGATAGGATAGAGGATAGGATAGGATAGAGGATAGGATAGGATAGAGGATAGGATAGGATAGAGGATAGGATAGGATAGAGGATACGATACGATAGAGGATACGAATGGATAGGATAGAGGGTAGGATAGGATAGAGGATAGGATAGGATAGAGGATAGGATAGGATAGAGGATAGGATAGGATAGAGGATAGGATAGGATAGAGGATAGGATATGATAGAGGATAGGATAGGATAGAGGATAGGATAGGATAGAGGATAGGATAGGAAAGAGGATAGGATAAGTTAGAGGATATGATAGGATAGAGGATTGGATAGGATAGAGGATAGGATATGATAGAGGATAGGATAGGATAGAGGATAGGATAAGATAGAGGATAGGATAGGAAAGAGGATAGGACAAGTTAGAGGATATGATAGGATAGAGGATAGGATAGGATAGAGGATAGGATAGGATAGAGGATAGGATAGGATAGAGGATAGGATAGGATAGAGGATAGAGGATAGGATAGGATAGAGGATAGGATAGGATAGAGGATAGGATAGGATAGAGGATACGATAGGATAGGATAGAGGATACGATAGGATAGGATAGAGGATAGGATAGGATAGAGGATAGGATAAGATAGAGGATATGATAGGATAGAGGATAGGATAGGATAGAGGATAGGATAGGATAGAGGATGGGATAGGATAGAGGATAGGATATGATAGAGGATAGGACAGGATAGATGATAGGATAGGATAGAGGATAGGATAGGATATGATAGTGGGTAGGATAGGATAGAGGATAGGGTAGGATAGAGGACAGGATATGATTGAGGATAGGATAGGATAGAGGATAGGATAGGATAGAGGATAGGATAGGATAGAGGATAGGATAAGATAGAGGATATGATAGGATAGAGGATAGGATATGATAGAGGATAGGATAGGATAGAGGATAGGATAGGATAGAGGATAGGATAGGATACAGGATAGGATAAGATAGAGAATATGATAGGATAGAGGATAGGATAGGATAGGGGATAGGATAGGATAGAGGATGGGATAGGATAGAGGATAGGATACGATAGAGGATAGGATAGGATATGATAGTGGGTAGGATAGGATAGAGGATAGGATAGGATAGAGGATAGGATAGGATAGAGGATGGGATAGGATAGAGGATAGGATACGATAGAGGATAGGATAGGATATGATAGTGGGTAGGATAGGATAGAGGATAGGGTAGGATAGAGGACAGGATATGATTGAGGATAGGATAGGATAGAGGATAGGATAGGATAGAGGATAGGATAGGATAGAGGATATTATAAGATAGAGGATATGATAGGATAGACGATAGGATAGGATAGAAGATAGGATAGGATCGAGGATAGGATACGACAGAGGATAGGATAGGATAGAGGATAGGATAGTATATAGGATAGGATAGAGGATAGGATACGATAGAGGATAATACAGGATAGAGGATAGGACAGGATACAGGATAGGTCCGATAGAGGATACGAATGGATAGGATAGAGGGTAGGATAGGATAGAGGATAGGATAGGATAGAGGATAAGATATGATAGAGGATAGGATAGGATAGAGGATAGGATAAGATAGAGGATAGGATAGGATAGAGGATAGGATACGATAGAGGATACGAATGGATAGGATAGAGCATAGGATACGATACAGGATAGGATAGGGGATTGGATAGGATAGAGGATAGGATAGGATAGAGGATAGGATATGATAGAGGATAGGATAGAGGATAGGATAGGATAGAGGATAGGATATGATAGAGGATAGGACAGGATAGATGACAGGATAGGATAGAGGATAGGATAAGATAGAGGATAGGATAGGATAGAGGATAGGATAGGATAGAGGATAGGATACGATAGAGGATACGAAAGGATAGGATAGAGGGTAGGATAGGATAGAGGATAGGATAGGATAGAGGATAGGATAGGATAGAGGATAGGATAGGATAGAGGATAGGATAGGATAGAGGATAGAATAGGATAGAGGATAGGATAAGATAGAGGATAGGATAGGATAGAGGGTAGGATAGGATAGAGGATAGGATAGGATAGAGGATAGGATAGGATAGAGGATAGGATAGGATAGAGGATAGGATAGGATAGAGGATAGGATAGGATAGAGGATAGGATACGATAGAGGTTACGAATGGATAGGATAGAGGGTACGATAGGATAGAGGATAGGATAGGATAGAGGATAGGATATGATAGAGGATAGGATAGGATAGGGGATAGGATAGGATAGAGGATAGGATAGGAAAGAGGATAGGATAAGTTAGAGGATATGATAGGATAGAGGATTGGATAGGATAGAGGATAGGATATGATAGAGGATAGGATAGGATAGAGGATAGGATAGGATAGAGGATAGGATAGGAAAGAGGATAGGATAAGTTAGAGGATATGATAGGATAGAGGATAGGGTAGGATAGAGGATAGGATAGGATAGAGGATAGGATAGGATAGAGGATAGGATAGGATAGAGGATAGGATAGGATAGAGGATAGGATAGGATAGAGGATAGGATAGGATAGAGGAAAGGATAGGATAGAGGATAGGATAGGATAGAGGATAGGATAGGATAGAGGATAGGATAGGATAGAGGATAGGATAGGATAGGATAGAGGATACGATAGGATAGGATAGAGGATAGGATATGATAGAGGATCGGATAGGATAGAGGATTGGATAGGATAGAGGATAGGATAGGATAGAGGATACGATAGGATAGGGTAGAGGATAGGATAGGATAGAGGATAGGATAGGATAGAGGATAGGATAGGATAGAGGATAGGATATGATAGAGGATAGGATAGGATAGAGGATAGGATAGGATAGAGGATAGGATAGAGGATAGGATAAGATAGAGGATATGATAGGATAGAGGATAGGATAGGATAGAGGATAGGATAGGATAGAGGATGGGATAGGATAGAGGATAGGATACGATAGAGGATAGGATAGGATAGGATAGTGGGTAGCATAGGATAGAGGATAGGATAGGATAGAGGACAGGATATGACAGAGGATAGGATAGGATAGTGGATAGGATAGGATAGAGGATAGGATAGGATAGAGGATATTATAAGATAGAGGATATGATAGGATAGACGATAGGATATGATAGAAGATAGGATAGGATCGAGGATAGGATAGGACAGAGGATAGGATAGGATAGAGGATAGGATAGTATATAGGATAGGATAGAGGATAGGATAAGATAGAGGATAGGACAGGATAGAGGATAGGACAGGATAGAGGATAGGATACGATACAGGATACGAATGGATAGGATAGAGGGTAGGATAGGATAGAGGATAGGATAGGATAGAGGATAGGATAGTATAGAGGATAGGATATGATAGAGGATAGGATAGGATAAAGGATAGGATAAGATAGAGGATAGGATAGGATAGAGGATAGGATACGATAGAGGATACGAATGGATAGGATAGAGCATAGGATACGATAGAGGATAGGATAGGGGATTCGATAGGATAGAGGATAGGATAGGATAGAGGATAGGATATGATAGAGGATAGGAGAGGATAGAGGATAGGATAGGATAGAGGATAGGATAGGATAGAGGATAGGGTAGGATAGAGGATAGGATAGGATAGAGGATACGATAGGATAGGGTAGAGGATACGATAGGATAGGATAGAGGATACGATAGGATAGGATAGAGGATAGGATAGGATAGAGGATAGGATAGGATAGAGGATAGGATAAGATAGAGGATAGGATAGGATAGAGGATAGGATAGGATAGAGGATACGATACGATAGAGGATACGAATGGATAGGATAGAGGGTAGGATAGGATAGAGGATAGGATAGGATAGAGGATAGGATAGGATAGAGGATAGGGTAGGATAGAGGATAGGATAGGATAGAGGATACGATAGGATAGGATAGAGGATACGATAGGATAGGATAGAGGATAGGATAGGATAGAGGATTGGATAGGATAGAGGATAGGATATGATAGAGGATAGGATAGGATAGAGGATAGGATAGGATAGAGGATAGAGGATAGGATAGGATAGAGGATAGGATAGGATAGAGGATAGGATAGGATAGAGGATAGGATAGGATAGAGGATAGGATAGGATAGAGGATAGGATAAGATAGAGGATAGGATAGGATAGAGGATAGGATAGGATAGAGGATAGGATACGATAGAGGTTACGAATGGATAGGATAGAGGGTAGGATAGGATAGAGGATAGGATAGGATAGAGGATAGGATAGGATAGAGGATAGGATAAGATAGAAGATAGGATAGGATAGAGGATAGGATAGGATAGAGGATACGATACGATAGAGGATACGAATGGATAGGATAGAGGGTAGGATAGGATAGAGGATAGGATAGGATAGAGGATAGGATAGGATAGAGGATAGGATAGGATAGAGGATAGGATAGGAT
The DNA here is from genome assembly GCF_050948215.1 of Halictus rubicundus. NCBI lineage: Eukaryota > Metazoa > Arthropoda > Insecta > Hymenoptera > Halictidae > Halictus > Halictus rubicundus. The sequence goes on along the minus strand of NW_027488595.1, from coordinate 77,573 downwards.
AGAGGATAGGATAGGATAGAGGATAGGATAAGATAGAGGATAGGATAGGATAGAGGATAGGATAGGATAGAGGATAGGATACGATAGAGGTTACGAATGGATAGGATAGAGGGTAGGATAGGATAGAGGATAGGATAGGATAGAGGATAGGATAGGATAGAGGATAGGATATGATAGAGGATAGGATAGGATAGAGGATAGGATAGGATAGAGGATAGGATAGGAAAGAGGATAGGATAAGTTAGAGGATATGATAGGATAGAGGATTGGATAGGATAGAGGATAGGATATGATAGAGGATAGGATAGGATAGAGGATAGGATAAGATAGAGGATAGGATAGGAAAGAGGATAGGATAAGTTAGAGGATATGATAGGATAGAGGATAGGATAGGATAGAGGATAGGATAGGATAGAGGATGGGATAGGATAGAGGATAGGATACGATAGAGGATAGGATACGATAGAGGATACGAATGGATAGGATAGAGCATAGGATACGATAGAGGATAGGATAGGGGATTGGATAGGATAGAGGATAGGATAGGATAGAGGATAGGATATGATAGAGGATAGGAGAGGATAGAGGATAGGACAGGATAGATGATAGGATAGGATAGAGGATAGGATAAGATAGAGGATAGGATTGGTAATAGGATGGGATAGGATAGAGGATAGGATATGATAGAGGATAGGATAGGATAGAGGATAGGATAGGATAGAGGATAGGATAGGAAAGAGGATAGGATAAGTTAGAGGATATGATAGGATAGAGGATAGGATAGGATAGAGGATAGGATAGGATAGAGGATAGGATAGGATAGAGGATAGGCTAGGATAGAGGATAGGATAGGATAGAGGATAGGATAGGATAGAGGATAGGATAGGATAGAGGATAGGATAGGATAGAGGATAGGATAGGATAGAGGGTAGGATAGGATAGAGGATAGGATAGGATAGAGGATAGGATAGGATAGAGGATAGGATAGGATAGAGGATAGGATAGGATAGAGGATAGAATAGGATAGAGGATAGGATAAGATAGAGGATAGGATAGGATAGAGGATACGAATGGATAGGATAGAGGGTAGGATAGGATAGAGGATAGGATAGGATAGAGGATAGGATAGGATAGAGGATAGGATAGGATAGAGGATAGGATAGGATAGAGGATAGGATAGGATAGAGGATAGGATACGATAGAGGTTACGAATGGATAGGATAGAGGGTACGATAGGATAGAGGATAGGATAGGATAGAGGATAGGATAGGATAGAGGATAGGATATGATAGAGGATAGGATAGGATAGGGGATAGGATAGGATAGAGGATAGGATAGGAAAGAGGATAGGATAAGTTAGAGGATATGATAGGATAGAGGATTGGATAGGATAGAGGATAGGATATGATAGAGGATAGGATAGGATAGAGGATAGGATAGGATAGAGGATAGGATAGGAAAGAGGATAGGATAAGTTAGAGGATATGATAGGATAGAGGATAGGGTAGGATAGAGGATAGGATAGGATAGAGGATAGGATAGGATAGAGGATAGGATAGGATAGAGGATATTATAAGATAGAGGATATGATAGGATAGACGATAGGATATGATAGAAGATAGGATAGGATCGAGGATAGGATAGGACAGAGGATAGGATAGGATAGAGGATAGGATAGTATATAGGATAGGATAGAGGATAGGATAAGATAGAGGATAGGATAGGATAGAGGATAGGACAGGATAGAGGATAGGATACGATACAGGATACGAATGGATAGGATAGAGGGTAGGATAGGATAGAGGATAGGATAGGATAGAGGATAGGATAGTATAGAGGATAGGATATGATAGAGGATAGGATAGGATAAAGGATAGGATAAGATAGAGGATAGGATAGGATAGAGGATAGGATACGATAGAGGATACGAATGGATAGGATAGAGCATAGGATACGATAGAGGATAGGATAGGGGATTCGATAGGATAGAGGATAGGATAGGATAGAGGATAGGATATGATAGAGGATAGGAGAGGATAGAGGATAGGATAGGATAGAGGATAGGATAGGATAGAGGATAGGGTAGGATAGAGGATAGGATAGGATAGAGGATACGATAGGATAGGGTAGAGGATACGATAGGATAGGATAGAGGATACGATAGGATAGGATAGAGGATAGGATAGGATAGAGGATAGGATAGGATAGAGGATAGGATAAGATAGAGGATAGGATAGGATAGAGGATAGGATAGGATAGAGGATACGATACGATAGAGGATACGAATGGATAGGATAGAGGGTAGGATAGGATAGAGGATAGGATAGGATAGAGGATAGGATAGGATAGAGGATAGGGTAGGATAGAGGATAGGATAGGATAGAGGATACGATAGGATAGGATAGAGGATACGATAGGATAGGATAGAGGATAGGATAGGATAGAGGATTGGATAGGATAGAGGATAGGATATGATAGAGGATAGGATAGGATAGAGGATAGGATAGGATAGAGGATAGAGGATAGGATAGGATAGAGGATAGGATAGGATAGAGGATAGGATAGGATAGAGGATAGGATAGGATAGAGGATAGGATAGGATAGAGGATAGGATAAGATAGAGGATAGGATAGGATAGAGGATAGGATAGGATAGAGGATAGGATACGATAGAGGTTACGAATGGATAGGATAGAGGGTAGGATAGGATAGAGGATAGGATAGGATAGAGGATAGGATAGGATAGAGGATAGGATAAGATAGAAGATAGGATAGGATAGAGGATAGGATAGGATAGAGGATACGATACGATAGAGGATACGAATGGATAGGATAGAGGGTAGGATAGGATAGAGGATAGGATAGGATAGAGGATAGGATAGGATAGAGGATAGGATAGGATAGAGGATAGGATAGGATAGAGGATAGGATAGGATAGAGGATAGGATAAGATAGAGGATAGGATAGGATAGAGGATAGGATAGGATAGAGGATAGGATACGATAGAGGTTACGAATGGATAGGATAGAGGGTAGGATAGGATAGAGGATAGGATAGGATAGAGGATAGGATAGGATAGAGGATAGGATATGATAGAGGATAGGATAGGATAGAGGATAGGATAGGATAGAGGATAGGATAGGAAAGAGGATAGGATAAGTTAGAGGATATGATAGGATAGAGGATTGGATAGGATAGAGGATAGGATATGATAGAGGATAGGATAGGATAGAGGATAGGATAAGATAGAGGATAGGATAGGAAAGAGGATAGGATAAGTTAGAGGATATGATAGGATAGAGGATAGGATAGGATAGAGGATAGGATAGGATAGAGGATGGGATAGGATAGAGGATAGGATACGATAGAGGATAGGATACGATAGAGGATACGAATGGATAGGATAGAGCATAGGATACGATAGAGGATAGGATAGGGGATTGGATAGGATAGAGGATAGGATAGGATAGAGGATAGGATATGATAGAGGATAGGAGAGGATAGAGGATAGGACAGGATAGATGATAGGATAGGATAGAGGATAGGATAAGATAGAGGATAGGATTGGTAATAGGATGGGATAGGATAGAGGATAGGATATGATAGAGGATAGGATAGGATAGAGGATAGGATAGGATAGAGGATAGGATAGGAAAGAGGATAGGATAAGTTAGAGGATATGATAGGATAGAGGATAGGATAGGATAGAGGATAGGATAGGATAGAGGATAGGATAGGATAGAGGATAGGCTAGGATAGAGGATAGGATAGGATAGAGGATAGGATAGGATAGAGGATAGGATAGGATAGAGGATAGGATAGGATAGAGGATAGGATAGGATAGAGGGTAGGATAGGATAGAGGATAGGATAGGATAGAGGATAGGATAGGATAGAGGATAGGATAGGATAGAGGATAGGATAGGATAGAGGATAGAATAGGATAGAGGATAGGATAAGATAGAGGATAGGATAGGATAGAGGATACGAATGGATAGGATAGAGGGTAGGATAGGATAGAGGATAGGATAGGATAGAGGATAGGATAGGATAGAGGATAGGATAGGATAGAGGATAGGATAGGATAGAGGATAGGATAGGATAGAGGATAGGATACGATAGAGGTTACGAATGGATAGGATAGAGGGTACGATAGGATAGAGGATAGGATAGGATAGAGGATAGGATAGGATAGAGGATAGGATATGATAGAGGATAGGATAGGATAGGGGATAGGATAGGATAGAGGATAGGATAGGAAAGAGGATAGGATAAGTTAGAGGATATGATAGGATAGAGGATTGGATAGGATAGAGGATAGGATATGATAGAGGATAGGATAGGATAGAGGATAGGATAGGATAGAGGATAGGATAGGAAAGAGGATAGGATAAGTTAGAGGATATGATAGGATAGAGGATAGGGTAGGATAGAGGATAGGATAGGATAGAGGATAGGATAGGATAGAGGATAGGATAGGATAGAGGATAGGATAGGATAGAGGATAGGATAGGATAGAGGATAGGATAGGATAGAGGAAAGGATAGGATAGAGGATAGGATAGGATAGAGGATAGGATAGGATAGAGGATAGGATAGGATAGAGGATAGGATAGGATAGGATAGAGGATACGATAGGATAGGATAGAGGATAGGATATGATAGAGGATCGGATAGGATAGAGGATTGGATAGGATAGAGGATAGGATAGGATAGAGGATACGATAGGATAGGGTAGAGGATAGGATAGGATAGAGGATAGGATAGGATAGAGGATAGGATAGGATAGAGGATAGGATATGATAGAGGATAGGATAGGATAGAGGATAGGATAGGATAGAGGATAGGATAGAGGATAGGATAAGATAGAGGATATGATAGGATAGAGGATAGGATACGATAGAGGATAGGATAGGATAGAGGATGGGATAGGATAGAGGATAGGATACGATAGAGGATAGGATAGGATAGGATAGTGGGTAGCATAGGATAGAGGATAGGATAGGATAGAGGACAGGATATGACAGAGGATAGGATAGGATAGTGGATAGGATAGGATAGAGGATAGGATAGGATAGAGGATATTATAAGATAGAGGATATGATAGGATAGACGATAGGATATGATAGAAGATAGGATAGGATCGAGGATAGGATAGGACAGAGGATAGGATAGGATAGAGGATAGGATAGTATATAGGATAGGATAGAGGATAGGATAAGATAGAGGATAGGATAGGATAGAGGATAGGACAGGATAGAGGATAGGATACGATAGAGGATACGAATGGATAGGATAGAGGGTAGGATAGGATAGAGGATAGGATAGGATAGAGGATAGGATAGTATAGAGGATAGGATATGATAGAGGATAGGATAGGATAAAGGATAGGATAAGATAGAGGATAGGATAGGATAGAGGATAGGATACGATAGAGGATACGAATGGATAGGATAGAGCATAGGATACGATAGAGGATAGGATAGGGGATTCGATAGGATAGAGGATAGGATAGGATAGAGGATAGGATATGATAGAGGATAGGAGAGGATAGAGGATAGGATAGGATAGAGGATAGGATAGGATAGAGGATAGGGTAGGATAGAGGATAGGATAGGATAGAGGATACGATAGGATAGGATAGAGGATACGATAGGATAGGATAGAGGATAGGATAGGATAGAGGATAGGATAGGATAGAGGATAGGATAAGATAGAGGATAGGATAGGATAGAGGATAGGATAGGATAGAGGATACGATACGATAGAGGATACGAATGGATAGGATAGAGGGTAGGATAGGATAGAGGATAGGATAGGATAGAGGATAGGATAGGATAGAGGATAGGGTAGGATAGAGGATAGGATAGGATAGAGGATACGATAGGATAGGATAGAGGATACGATAGGATAGGATAGAGGATAGGATAGGATAGAGGATTGGATAGGATAGAGGATAGGATATGATAGAGGATAGGATAGGATAGAGGATAGGATAGGATAGAGGATAGAGGATAGGATAGGATAGAGGATACGATACGATAGAGGATACGAATGGATAGGATAGAGGGTAGGATAGGATAGAGGATAGGATAGGATAGAGGATAGGATAGGATAGAGGATAGGATAGGATAGAGGATAGGATAGGATAGAGGATAGGATAGGATAGAGGATAGGATAAGATAGAGGATAGGATAGGATAGAGGATAGGATAGGATAGAGGATAGGATACGATAGAGGTTACGAATGGATAGGATAGAGGGTAGGATAGGATAGAGGATAGGATAGGATAGAGGATAGGATAGGATAGAGGATAGGATATGATAGAGGATAGGATAGGATAGAGGATAGGATAGGATAGAGGATAGGATAGGAAAGAGGATAGGATAAGTTAGAGGATATGATAGGATAGAGGATTGGATAGGATAGAGGATAGGATATGATAGAGGATAGGATAGGATAGAGGATAGGATAAGATAGAGGATAGGATAGGAAAGAGGATAGGATAAGTTAGAGGATATGATAGGATAGAGGATAGGATAGGATAGAGGATAGGATAGGATAGAGGATGGGATAGGATAGAGGATAGGATACGATAGAGGATAGGATACGATAGAGGATACGAATGGATAGGATAGAGCATAGGATACGATAGAGGATAGGATAGGGGATTGGATAGGATAGAGGATAGGATAGGATAGAGGATAGGATATGATAGAGGATAGGAGAGGATAGAGGATAGGACAGGATAGATGATAGGATAGGATAGAGGATAGGATAAGATAGAGGATAGGATTGGAAATAGGATGGGATAGGATAGAGGATAGGATATGATAGAGGATAGGATAGGATAGGGGATAGGACGGGATAGAGGATAGGATAGAGGATTGGATAGGATAGGATAGGATAGAGAATAGGATAGGATAGAGTATATAATAGGATAGAGGATAGGATAGGATGGAGGATAGTATAGAGGATAGGATAGCATAGAGGATAGGTTAGGATTGACGATAGGATAGGATTGGGGATAGGACGGGATAGAGGATATTATAAGATAGAGGATATGATAGGATAGACGATAGGATATGATAGAAGATAGGATAGGATCGAGGATAGGATAGGACAGAGGATAGGATAGGATAGAGGATAGGATAGTATATAGGATAGGATAGAGGATAGGATAAGATAGAGGATAGGATAGGATAGAGGATAGGACAGGATAGAGGATAGGATACGATAGAGGATACGAATGGATAGGATAGAGGGTAGGATAGGATAGAGGATAGGATAGGATAGAGGATAGGATAGTATAGAGGATAGGATAGGATAGAGGATAGGATACGATAGAGGTTACGAATGGATAGGATAGAGGGTACGATAGGATAGAGGATAGGATAGGATAGAGGATAGGATAGGATAGAGGATAGGATATGATAGAGGATAGGATAGGATAGGGGATAGGATAGGATAGAGGATAGGATAGGAAAGAGGATAGGATAAGTTAGAGGATATGATAGGATAGAGGATTGGATAGGATAGAGGATAGGATATGATAGAGGATAGGATAGGATAGAGGATAGGATAGGATAGAGGATAGGATAGGAAAGAGGATAGGATAAGTTAGAGGATATGATAGGATAGAGGATAGGGTAGGATAGAGGATAGGATAGGATAGAGGATAGGATAGGATAGAGGATAGGATAGGATAGAGGATAGGATAGGATAGAGGATAGGATAGGATAGAGGATAGGATAGGATAGAGGAAAGGATAGGATAGAGGATAGGATAGGATAGAGGATAGGATAGGATAGAGGATAGGATAGGATAGAGGATAGGATAGGATAGGATAGAGGATACGATAGGATAGGATAGAGGATAGGATATGATAGAGGATCGGATAGGATAGAGGATTGGATAGGATAGAGGATAGGATAGGATAGAGGATACGATAGGATAGGGTAGAGGATAGGATAGGATAGAGGATAGGATAGGATAGAGGATAGGATAGGATAGAGGATAGGATATGATAGAGGATAGGATAGGATAGAGGATAGGATAGGATAGAGGATAGGATAGAGGATAGGATAAGATAGAGGATATGATAGGATAGAGGATAGGATACGATAGAGGATAGGATAGGATAGAGGATGGGATAGGATAGAGGATAGGATACGATAGAGGATAGGATAGGATAGGATAGTGGGTAGCATAGGATAGAGGATAGGATAGGATAGAGGACAGGATATGACAGAGGATAGGATAGGATAGTGGATAGGATAGGATAGAGGATAGGATAGGATAGAGGATATTATAAGATAGAGGATATGATAGGATAGACGATAGGATATGATAGAAGATAGGATAGGATCGAGGATAGGATAGGACAGAGGATAGGATAGGATAGAGGATAGGATAGTATATAGGATAGGATAGAGGATAGGATAAGATAGAGGATAGGATAGGATAGAGGATAGGACAGGATAGAGGATAGGATACGATAGAGGATACGAATGGATAGGATAGAGGGTAGGATAGGATAGAGGATAGGATAGGATAGAGGATAGGATAGTATAGAGGATAGGATATGATAGAGGATAGGATAGGATAAAGGATAGGATAAGATAGAGGATAGGATAGGATAGAGGATAGGATACGATAGAGGATACGAATGGATAGGATAGAGCATAGGATACGATAGAGGATAGGATAGGGGATTCGATAGGATAGAGGATAGGATAGGATAGAGGATAGGATATGATAGAGGATAGGAGAGGATAGAGGATAGGATAGGATAGAGGATAGGATAGGATAGAGGATAGGGTAGGATAGAGGATAGGATAGGATAGAGGATACGATAGGATAGGATAGAGGATACGATAGGATAGGATAGAGGATAGGATAGGATAGAGGATAGGATAGGATAGAGGATAGGATAAGATAGAGGATAGGATAGGATAGAGGATAGGATAGGATAGAGGATACGATACGATAGAGGATACGAATGGATAGGATAGAGGGTAGGATAGGATAGAGGATAGGATAGGATAGAGGATAGGATAGGATAGAGGATAGGGTAGGATAGAGGATAGGATAGGATAGAGGATACGATAGGATAGGATAGAGGATACGATAGGATAGGATAGAGGATAGGATAGGATAGAGGATTGGATAGGATAGAGGATAGGATATGATAGAGGATAGGATAGGATAGAGGATAGGATAGGATAGAGGATAGAGGATAGGATAGGATAGAGGATACGATACGATAGAGGATACGAATGGATAGGATAGAGGGTAGGATAGGATAGAGGATAGGATAGGATAGAGGATAGGATAGGATAGAGGATAGGATAGGATAGAGGATAGGATAGGATAGAGGATAGGATAGGATAGAGGATAGGATAAGATAGAGGATAGGATAGGATAGAGGATAGGATAGGATAGAGGATAGGATACGATAGAGGTTACGAATGGATAGGATAGAGGGTAGGATAGGATAGAGGATAGGATAGGATAGAGGATAGGATAGGATAGAGGATAGGATATGATAGAGGATAGGATAGGATAGAGGATAGGATAGGATAGAGGATAGGATAGGAAAGAGGATAGGATAAGTTAGAGGATATGATAGGATAGAGGATTGGATAGGATAGAGGATAGGATATGATAGAGGATAGGATAGGATAGAGGATAGGATAAGATAGAGGATAGGATAGGAAAGAGGATAGGATAAGTTAGAGGATATGATAGGATAGAGGATAGGATAGGATAGAGGATAGGATAGGATAGAGGATGGGATAGGATAGAGGATAGGATACGATAGAGGATAGGATACGATAGAGGATACGAATGGATAGGATAGAGCATAGGATACGATAGAGGATAGGATAGGGGATTGGATAGGATAGAGGATAGGATAGGATAGAGGATAGGATATGATAGAGGATAGGAGAGGATAGAGGATAGGACAGGATAGATGATAGGATAGGATAGAGGATAGGATAAGATAGAGGATAGGATTGGAAATAGGATGGGATAGGATAGAGGATAGGATATGATAGAGGATAGGATAGGATAGAGGATAGGATAGGATAGAGGATAGGATAGGAAAGAGGATAGGATAAGTTAGAGGATATGATAGGATACAGGATAGGATAGGATAGAGGATAGGATAGGATAGAGGATAGGATAGGATAGAGGATAGGCTAGGATAGAGGATAGGATAGGATAGAGGATAGGATAGGATAGAGGATAGGATAGGATAGAGGATAGGATAGGATAGAGGATAGGATAGAGGATAGGATAGAGGATAGGATAGGATAGAGGATTGGATAGGATAGAGGATAGGATATGATAGGGGATAGGATAGGATAGAGGATAGGATAGGATAGAGGATTGGATAGGATAGAGGATAGGATATGATAGAGGATACGATAGGATAGGATAGAGGACAGGATAGGATAGCTGATAGGATAGGATAGAGGATAGGATAAGATAGAGGATAGGATAGGATAGAGGATAGGATAGGATAGAGCATATTATAAGATAGAGGATATGATAGGATAGACGATAGGATATTATAGAAGATAGGATAGGATCGAGGATAGGATGCGACAGAGGATAGGATAGGATAGAGGATAGGATAGTATATAGGATAGGATAGAGGATAGGATAAGATAGAGGATAAGATAGGATAGAGGATAGGACAGGATAGAGGATAGGATACGATAGAGGATACGAATGGATAGGATAGAGGGTAGGATAGGATAGAGGATAGGATAGGATAGAGGATAGGATAGGATAGAGGATAAGATATGATAGAGGATAGGATAGGATAGAGGATAGGATAGGATAGAGGATAGGATATGATAGAGGATAGGATAGGATAGAGGATAGGATAGGATAGAGGATAGGATAGGAAAGAGGATAGGATAAGTTAGAGGATATGATAGGATAGAGGATTGGATAAGTTAGAGGATATGATAGGATAGAGGATTGGATAGGATAGAGGATAGGATATGATAGAGGATAGGATAGGATAGAGGATAGGATAGGATAGAGGATAGGATAAGATAGAGGATATGATAGGATAGAGGATAGGATAGGATAGAGGATAGGATAGGATAGAGGATGGGATAGGATAGAGGATAGGATACGATAGAGGATAGGATAGGATAGGATAGTGGGTAGCATAGGATAGAGGATAGGATAGGATAGAGGACAGGATATGACAGAGGATAGGATAGGATAGTGGATAGGATAGGATAGAGGATAGGATAGGATAGAGGATATTATAAGATAGAGGATATGATAGGATAGACGATAGGATATGATAGAAGATAGGATAGGATCGAGGATAGGATAGGACAGAGGATAGGATAGGATAGAGGATAGGATAGTATATAGGATAGGATAGAGGATAGGATAAGATAGAGGATAGGATAGGATAGAGGATAGGACAGGATAGAGGATAGGATACCATAGAGGATACGAATGGATAGGATAGAGGGTAGGATAGGATAGAGGATAGGATAGGATAGAGGATAGGATAGGATAGAGGATAGGATATGATAGAGGATAGGATAAGATAGAGGATAGGATAGGATAGAGGATAGGATACGATAGAGGATACGAATGGATAGGATAGAGCATAGGATACGATACAGGATAGGATAGGGGATTGGATAGGATAGAGGATAGGATAGGATAGAGGATAGGATATGATAGAGGATAGGATAGAGGATAGGATAGGATAGAGGATAGGATATGATAGAGGATAGGACAGGATAGATGATAGGATAGGATAGAGGATAGGATAAGATAGAGGATAGGATAGGATAGAGGATAGGATTGGATAGAGGATAGGATACGATAGAGGATACGAAAGGATAGGATAGAGGGTAGGATAGGATAGAGGATAGGATAGGATAGAGGATAGGATAGGATAGAGGATAGGATAGGATAGAGGATAGGATAGGATAGAGGATAGGATAGGATAGAGGATACGATACGATAGAGGATACGAATGGATAGGATAGAGGGTAGGATAGGATAGAGGATAGGATAGGATAGAGGATAGGATAGGATAGAGGATAGGATAGGATAGAGGATAGGATAGGATATAGGATAGGATAGGATAGAGGATAGGATAAGATAGAGGATAGGATAGGATAGAGGATAGGATAGGATAGAGGATAGGATACGATAGAGGTTACGAATGGATAGGATAGAGGGTAGGATAGGATAGAGGATAGGATAGGATAGAGGATAGGATAGGATAGAGGATAGGATATGATAGAGGATAGGATAGGATAGATGATAGGATAGGATAGAGGATAGGATAGGAAAGAGGATAGGATAAGTTAGAGGATATGATAGGATAGAGGATTGGATAGGATAGAGGATAGGATATGATAGAGGATAGGATAGGATAGAGGATAGGATAAGATAGAGGATAGGATAGGAAAGAGGATAGGACAAGTTAGAGGATATGATAGGATAGAGGATAGGATAGGATAGAGGATAGGATAGGATAGAGGATGGGATAGGATAGAGGAGAGGATACGATAGAGGATAGGATAGGATAGGATAGTGGGTAGGATAGGATAGAGGATAGGATAGGATAGAGGACAGGATATGATAGAGGATAGGATAGGATAGAGGATAGGATAGGATAGAGGATATTATAAGATAGAGGATATGATAGGATAGACGATAGGATAGGATAGAAGATAGGATAGGATCGAGGATAGGATAGGACAGATGATAGGATAGGATAGAGGATAGGATAGTATATAGGATAGGATAGAGGATAGGATAAGATAGAGGATAGGATAGGATAGAGGATAGGACAGGATAGAGGATAGGATACGATAGAGGATACGAATGGATAGGATAGAGGGTAGGATAGGATAGAGGATAGGATAGGATAGAGGATAGGATAGGATAGAGGATAGGATATGATAGAGGATAGGATAGGATAGAGGATAGGATAAGGTAGAGGATAGGATAGGATAGAGGATAGGATAGGGTGGAGGATAGGATACGATAGAGGATACGAATGGATAGGATAGAGCATAGGATACGATAGAGGATAGGATAGGGGATTGGATAGGATAGAGGATAGGATAGGATAGAGGATAGGATATGACAGAGGATAGGAGAGGATAGAGGATAGGACAGGATAGATGATAGGTTGGGATAGAGGATAGGATACGATAGAGGATAGGATTGGAAATAGGATAGGATAGGATAGAGGATAGGATACGATAGAGGATACGAAAGGATAGGATAGAGGGTAGGATAGGATAGAGGATAGGATAGGATAGACGATTGGATAGGATAGAGGATAGGATATGATAGAGGATAGGATAGGATAGAGGATAGGATAGGATAGAGGATAGGATAGGATAGAGGATAGGATAGAGGATAGGATAGGATAGAGGATTTTATAGGATAGAGGATAGGATATGATAGAGGATAGGATAGGATAGAGGATAGGATAGGATAGAGGATTGGATAGGATAGAGGATAGGATATGATAGAGGATACGATAGGATAGGATAGAGGACAGGATAGGATAGCTGATAGGATAGGATAGAGGATAGGATAAGATAGAGGATAGGATAGGATAGAGGATAGGATAGGATAGAGGATATTATAAGATAGAGGATATGATAGAATAGACGATAGGATATTATAGAAGATAGGATAGGATCGAGGATAGGATGCGACAGAGGATAGGATAGGATAGAGGATAGGATAGTATATAGGATAGGATAGAGGATAGGATAAGATAGAGGATAAGATAGGATAGAGGATAGGACAGGATAGAGGATAGGATACGATAGAGGATACGAATGGATAGGATAGGGGGTAGGATAGGATAGAGGATAGGATAGGATAGAGGATAGGATAGGATAGAGGACAGGATATGACAGAGGATAGGATAGGATAGTGGATAGGATAGGATAGAGGATAGGATAGGATAGAGGATATTATAAGATAGAGGATATGATAGGATAGACGATAGGATATGATAGAAGATAGGATAGGATCGAGGATAGGATAGGACAGAGGATAGGATAGGATAGAGGATAGGATAGTATATAGGATAGGATAGAGGATGGGATAGGATAGAGGAGAGGATACGATAGAGGATAGGATAGGATAGGATAGTGGGTAGGATAGGATAGAGGATAGGATAGGATAGAGGACAGGATATGATAGAGGATAGGATAGGATAGAGGATAGGATAGGATAGAGGATATTATAAGATAGAGGATATGATAGGATAGACGATAGGATAGGATAGAAGATAGGATAGGATCGAGGATAGGATAGGACAGAGGATAGGATAGGATAGAGGATAGGATAGTATATAGGATAGGATAGAGGATAGGATAAGATAGAGGATAGGATAGGATAGAGGATAGGACAGGATAGAGGATAGGATACGATAGAGGATACGAATGGATAGGATAGAGGGTAGGATAGGATAGAGGATAGGATAGGATAGAGGATAGGATAGGATAGAGGATAGGATATGATAGAGGATAGGATAGGATAGAGGATAGGATAAGGTAGAGGATAGGATAGGATAGAGGATAGGATAGGGTGGAGGATAGGATACGATAGAGGATACGAATGGATAGGATAGAGCATAGGATACGATAGAGGATAGGATAGGGGATTGGATAGGCTAGAGGATAGGATAGGATAGAGGATAGGATATGATAGAGGATAGGAGAGGATAGAGGATAGGACAGGATAGAGGATAGGATAGGATAGAGGATAGGATAAGATAGAGGATATGATAGGATAGAGGATACGATAGGATAGAGGATAGGATAGGATAGAGGATAGGATAGGATAGAGGATAGGATAGGATAGAGGATAGGATAAGATAGAGGATATGATAGGATAGAGGATACGATAGGATAGAGGATAGGATAGGATAGAGGATGGGATAGGATAGAGGATAGGATACGATAGAGGATAGGATAGGATAGGATAGTGGGTAGCATAGGATAGAGGATAGGATAGGATAGAGGACAGGATATGACAGAGGATAGGATAGGATAGTGGATAGGATAGGATAGAGGATAGGATAGGATAGAGGATATTATAAGATAGAGGATATGATAGGATAGACGATAGGATATGATAGAAGATAGGATAGGATCGAGGATAGGATAGGACAGAGGATAGGATAGGATAGAGGATGGGATAGTATATAGGATAGGATAGAGGATAGGATAAGATAGAGGATAGGATAGGATAGAGGATAGGATAGGATAGAGGATTGGATAGGATAGAGCATAGGATATGATAGAGGATAGGATAGGATAGAGGATAGGATAGGATAGAGGATAGGATAGGATAGAGGATAGGATAGAGGATAGGATAGGATAGAGGATTGGCTAGGATAGAGGATAGGATATGATAGAGGATAGGATAGGATAGAGGATAGGATAGGATAGAGGATTGGATAGGATAGAGGATAGGATATGATAGAGGATACGATAGGATAGGATAGAGGACAGGATAGGATAGCTGATAGGATAGGATAGAGGATAGGATAAGATAGAGGATAGGATAGGATAGAGGATAGGATAGGATAGAGGATATTATAAGATAGAGGATATGATAGGATAGACGATAGGATATTATAGAAGATAGGATAGGATCGAGGATAGGATGCGACAGAGGATAGGATAGGATAGAGGATAAGATATGATAGAGGATAGGATAGGATAGAGGATAGGATAGGATAGAGGATAGGATATGATAGAGGATAGGATAGGATAGAGGATAGGATAGGATAGAGGATAGGATAGGAAAGAGGATAGGATAAGTTAGAGGATATGATAGGATAGAGGATTGGATAGGATAGAGGATAGGATATGATAGAGGATAGGATAGGATAGAGGATAGGATAGGATAGAGGATAGGATAGGATAGAGGATAGGATAAGATAGAGGATATGATAGGATAGAGGATACGATAGGATAGAGGATAGGATAGGATAGAGGATGGGATAGGATAGAGGATAGGATACGATAGAGGATAGGATAGGATAGGATAGTGGGTAGCATAGGATAGAGGATAGGATAGGATAGAGGACAGGATATGACAGAGGATAGGATAGGATAGTGGATAGGATAGGATAGAGGATAGGATAGGATAGAGGATATTATAAGATAGAGGATATGATAGGATAGACGATAGGATATGATAGAAGATAGGATAGGATCGAGGATAGGATAGGACAGAGGATAGGATAGGATAGAGGATGGGATAGTATATAGGATAGGATAGAGGATAGGATAAGATAGAGGATAGGATAGGATAGAGGATAGGACAGGATAGAGGATAGGATACCATAGAGGATACGAATGGATAGGATAGAGGGTAGGATAGGATAGAGGATAGGATAGGATAGAGGATAGGATAGGATAGAGGATAGGATATGATAGAGGATAGGATAGGATAGAGGATAGGATAGGATAGAGGATAGGATAGGATAGAGGATAGGATAGGATAGAGGATAGGATAAGATAGAGGATAGGATAGGATAGAGGATAGGATAGGATAGAGGATAGGATACGATAGAGGTTACGAATGGATAGGATAGAGGGTAGGATAGGATAGAGGATAGGATAGGATAGAGGATAGGATAGGATAGAGGATAGAATATGATAGAGGATAGGATAGGATAGAGGATAGGATAGGATAGAGGATAGGATAGGAAAGAGGATAGGATAAGTTAGAGGATATGATAGGATAGAGGATTGGATAGGATAGAGGATAGGATATGATAGAGGATAGGATAGGATAGAGGATAGGATAGGATGGAGGATAGGATAGGAAAGAGGATAGGATAAGTTAGAGGATATGATAGGATAGAGGATAGGGTAGGATAGAGGATAGGATAGGATAGAGGATAGGATAGGATAGAGGATAGGATAGGATAGAGGATAGGATAGGATAGAGGATAGGATAGGATAGAGGATAGGATAGGATAGGATAGAGGATACGATAGGATAGGATAGAGGATAGGATATGATAGAGGATCGGATAGGATAGAGGATTGGATAGGATAGAGGATAGGATAGGATAGAGGATAGGATAGAGGATACGATATGATAGAGGATAGGATAGGATAGAGGATAGGATAGGATAGAGGATAGGATAGGATAGAGGATAGGATAAGATAGAGGATATGATAGGATAGAGGATAGGATAGGATAGAGGATAGGATAGGATAGAGGATGGGATAGGATAGAGGATAGGATACGATAGAGGATAGGATAGGATAGGATAGTGGGTAGCATAGGATAGAGGATAGGATAGGATAGAGGACAGAATATGACAGAGGTTAGGATAGGATAGTGGATACTATAGGATAGAGGATAGGATAGGATAGAGGATATTATAAGATAGAGGATATGATAGGATAGACGATAGGATATGATAGATGATAGGATAGGATCGAGGATAGGATAGGACAGAGGATAGGATAGGATAGAGGATAGGATAGTATATAGGATAGGATAGAGGATAGGATAAGATAGAGGATAGGATAGGATAGAGGATAGGACAGGATAGAGGATAGGATACGATAGAGGATACGAATGGATAGGATAGAGGGTAGGATAGGATAGAGGATAGGATAGGATAGAGGATAGGATAGGATAGAGGATAGGATATGATAGAGGATAGGATAGGATAGAGGATAGGATAAGGTAGAGGATAGGATAGGATAGAGGATAGGATAGGGTGGAGGATAGGATACGATAGAGGATACGAATGGATAGGATAGAGCATAGGATACGATAGAGGATAGGATAGGGGATTGGATAGGATAGAGGATAGGATAGGATAGAGGATAGGATATGATAGAGGATAGGAGAGGATAGAGGATAGGACAGGATAGATGATAGGATAGGATAGAGGATAGGATAAGATAGAGGATAGGATTGGAAATAGGATAGGATAGGATAGAGGATAGGATACGATAGAGGATACGAAAGGATAGGATAGAGGGTAGGATAGGATAGAGGGTAGGATAGGATAGAGGATAGGATAGGATAGAGGATTGGATAGGATAGAGGATAGGATATGATAGAGGATAGGATAGGATAGAGGATAGGATAGGATAGAGGATAGGATAGGAAAGAGGATAGGATAAGTTAGAGGATATGATAGGATAGAGGATAGGATAGGATAGAGGATAGGATAGGATAGAGGATAGGATAGGATAGAGGATAGGATAGGATAGAGGATAGGCTAGGATAGAGGATAGGATAGGATAGAGGATAGGATAGGATACAGGATAGGATAGGATAGAGGATAGGATAGGATAGAGGATAGGATAGAGGATAGGATAGGATAGAGGATTGGATAGGATAGAGGATAGGATATGATAGAGGATAGGATAGGATAGAGGATAGGATAGGATAGAGGATTGGATAGGATAGAGGATAGGATATGATAGAGGATACGATAGGATAGGATAGAGGACAGGATAGGATAGCTGATAGGATAGGATAGAGGATAGGATAAGATAGAGGATAGGATAGGATAGAGGATAGGATAGGATAGAGGATATTATAAGATAGAGGATATGATAGGATAGACGATAGGATATTATAGAAGATAGGATAGGATCGAGGATAGGATGCGACAGAGGATAGGATAGGATAGAGGATAAGATAGTATATAGGATAGGATAGAGGATAGGATAAGATAGAGGATAACATAGGATAGAGGATAGGACAGGATAGAGGATAGGATACGATAGAGGATACGAATGGATGGGATAGAGGGTAGGATAGGATAGAGGATAGGATAGGATAGAGGATAGGATAGGATAGAGGATAAGATATGATAGAGGATAGGATAGGATAGAGGATAGGATAGGATAGAGGATAGGATATGATAGAGGATAGGATATGATAGAGGATAGGATAGGATAGAGGATAGGATAGGAAAGAGGATAGGATAAGTTAGAGGATATGATAGGATAGAGGATTGGATAGGATAGAAGATAGGATAGGATCGAGGATAGGATAGGACAGAGGATAGGATAGGATAGAGGATAGGATAGTATATAGGATAGGATAGAGGATAGGATAAGATAGAGGATAGGATAGGATAGAGGATAGGACAGGATAGAGGATAGGATACCATAGAGGATACGAATGGATAGGATAGAGGGTAGGATAGGATAGAGGATAGGATAGGATAGAGGATAGGATAGGATAGAGGATAGGATATGATAGAGGATAGGATAGGATAGAGGATAGGATAGGATAGAGGATAGGATAGGATAGAGGATAGGATAGGATAGAGGATAGGATAAGATAGAGGATAGGATAGGATAGAGGATAGGATAGGATAGAGGATAGGATACGATAGAGGTTACGAATGGATAGGATAGAGGGTAGGATAGGATAGAGGATAGGATAGGATAGAGGATAGGATAGGATAGAGGATAGGATATGATAGAGGATAGGATAGGATAGAGGATAGGATAGGATAGAGGATAGGATAGGAAAGAGGATAGGAAAAGTTAGAGGATATGATAGGATAGAGGATTGGATAGGATAGAGGATAGGATATTATAAGAGCAGTATTTTTGAGTAACCACTTTATTAACAGAAAGGTAGACGATAATCACAATACAGCGAGACAATTACACAATTACTTCGCGCGCCGAAAGAATATAAAAGGAAAAAACCTATTCCGTAAGCCGTATTCGTAATCCGTGTTCGTAATCCGTGTTCGTAATCCGTGTTCGTAGCCGTTTGTCGTAATCGTAATTATCGTATCGGATCGTATCGTATCGTGACGTTCGCCTTTACCGTACTATCGTTCTTTCCCGAATCCCCCGTCCCGGCGCGGACGCGTCCTTTTATCCGCGCCTTCCTCGAACATTCGCGATCTTTTCTTATGCGATTTGGACGTTAGGGTAACGGCCTAACGCCCGCCGCTCGTTCCCGCGGTCGCTACCGTTTGTTGTGTTACGCCGCGGTCACAACATCGTCGACGCTCACGCAGACGCGCGCACACATGCTCGCGCGCGTCCTTCGATTGCAGGAGAGTTCGACGGCCTCGTTTGGGCGTTTTTATGCCCGTTTAGGTGTTCCTCCGCGGTCGCGAACTCTCCTTTCCGCGTCTGCCTCCTACACTCGGCCGTCCTGAACAGGCATATGGCCTCAGATGCCTGTATCATCTCCGCTGTCTCCCTCGCTCTCGTCGCTGGCTTGGATCCACGGCTTGATGTGGTCCGCTGATGCCGACGTTGTTCGTGGACCCTCGTGCTCGCCGACCTTGCCCACCAAGTACCGGTCGTTGCGCAGTACCCGCGTCACCTCGTACGGGCCCAGGAATTTCCCTGCCAGCTTCTGCCCTTGCGCGGTCTGCGTCCGCTGGGTCGCCACTAGGTCGCCTTCTTGGTAGACCGTGGCCCTTTTTCCGTCGCTTGTCGTGTTGTCGATCGCCCTCGACTCTTTCGGAAGGGGAAAGCGTTCTTGGCCGCTGACAAACCGACTCATTATCCCTTACAATGAGCCGCGTCGTGTCTCCGAATTCCCGAATCGCGTCTGGCCTGTGACCACGTACGGTCGTTTCGATTTCGTTGCGTGATTTCGTACTGTCGACGTGGGAGACGTCGATCTCGTCGCGTGATGGTTCGTGCCGTAAACTCGAGATTTCGGGGGTGCTGGCCGGTGCCCGTGACACCAACGTCATTACGCCGTTTTTCACCGACCACTCCGCGGTGCCGATGAAATCGAAGCCGAGTAGTATCCCATATTTTAACACGGCGTTCCCCACGACGCGCAGCGTGGCCTCCCGTACCTCCCCGTCGACAACGATTTCGGCCCTACACTTTCCTAACGTGTGACAGCGTTCTGCACCTATCCCGCGTATGTACAATTCCTCGTGCGTTACCGGCGGTGCCCCGACTTCACGGTAAACATCCTCGCGAATCAGCGACACGTCGCTACCCGTATCGAGCACGGCGACCGCGGCGCGTCCGTTGACGCGAATGTTTTTCCGGCATTTACTTCTGGTGGACGCCGTGACGGCGAGGACGTCTTTCACGGGCAGTTTTTTCGGGCAATCGCGCGAAATGTGGCCGTAATCGTTACAGCTGAAACACTTACGCCCTTTGTCTTGCGCGGGGCATTTCGGTGTGGGATGTTCTCGGTCGCCGCAGTTGGTGCACCTCCTCGTTGCCGTCGCTGCATTCGTCGATGACATCTCGCCTCTGGGCCTCGGTGCCGTCTCTCCTCCCTTGGAGGTCGTGGTGGCTGTCCTTGGTCCGAGCTCGATCTTCCCGAAGGCGTCCAGTAGCTCGGCATTCGTTCTGAACCTCTGGATGCGTGCCTGATTCTGGAGGTTAGAATCCGGAATCCCGTCGATGACGCAGTCGATGAATTCCTCTGCGTCTACGTTGATCCGGTTCGCCAGGATTACCTTCTGATGAAGGTAATCTGCGAAGGTTTCCCCTCGGCGCCACGTTCTCTCCTCGAACCGACGTCTCTCCATCAGCTTGTTCGGCCGACGGTAGAACATGGCCTTCATATTCTCCAGAAGGGTCTCGGTATCCATTGCCATGTGCTCAGGGCGGGAATGGAACCAATCCAGCGCCTTTCCCCGGAGCCTCGACACGATGAGGATGCGACATGCGTCGTCTCGCAGGTCGTAGCCGTCGCGTAGGAGTCGAAGCTGCATTGCCCACGTTTCGAAGGCGCCTCCCGAGCCATCGAAATGACCCAGAAGGTCCGCAATGGCCGTGATGCTCATTCGGAGCGGTTCGGCTGCCGTACCTGCAACCCCTGATCTCGTTGGCTGCTGTACAAGATTGCCCGGTGCTTGACGCGCTGCCTCTAGTTCCCGTCTGGTCAGCTCCGCTTCCCGGATGGCCAGCTCTTTCTCCTTTTCCAGCAGTTTGATCTGGCGCCTCATCATATCCATCTCCGTAGCCTGGTCTGAGATGGTTGGTATCGGCACGGTTTTGGCCTCATCCGCCGAATCGTCGTTACCATCGGAAAGGTCGTCCACCGCGCCGCCGTCTTCGAGCAGTCTCGCGACTAGCTCGATCTTCGTTCCGCTGGTGGAGAGCGTTCTTTCTCGCAGGATCTCCTTCAAACGCGCCGTGGTGAGGTTCAGGAGATTTTTGTCCGCCATCTCGTCGCGAATTGAAAGCTAAGTGCACTGCGTTTAACTCCCTGTCTCGCGTACCGTCAATATCTGCTACTTTCTGAACGTTGTCTAAAGACCGGACGAGCCCCCAATTATAAGAGCAGTATTTTTGAGTAACCACTTTATTAACAGAAAGGTAGACGATAATCACAATACAGCGAGACAATTACACAATTACTTCGCGCGCCGAAAGAATATAAAAGGAAAAAACCTATTCCGTAAGCCGTATTCGTAATCCGTGTTCGTAATCCGTGTTCGTAATCCGTGTTCGTAGCCGTTTGTCGTAATCGTAATTATCGTATCGGATCGTATCGTATCGTGACGTTCGCCTTTACCGTACTATCGTTCTTTCCCGAATCCCCCGTCCCGGCGCGGACGCGTCCTTTTATCCGCGCCTTCCTCGAACATTCGCGATCTTTTCTTATGCGATTTGGACGTTAGGGTAACGGCCTAACGCCCGCCGCTCGTTCCCGCGGTCGCTACCGTTTGTTGTGTTACGCCGCGGTCACAACATCGTCGACGCTCACGCAGACGCGCGCACACATGCTCGCGCGCGTCCTTCGATTGCAGGAGAGTTCGACGGCCTCGTTTGGGCGTTTTTATGCCCGTTTAGGTGTTCCTCCGCGGTCGCGAACTCTCCTTTCCGCGTCTGCCTCCTACAATATGATAGAGGATAGGATAGGATAGAGGATAGGATAGGATAGAGGATAGGATAGGATAGAGGATAGGATAGGATAGAGGATAGGATAGGATAGAGGATAGGATAGGATAGAGGATAGGATAGGATAGAGGAAAGGATAGGATAGAGGATAGGATAGGATAGTGGATAGGATAGGATAGAGGATAGGATAGGATAGAGGATAGGATAGGATAGGATAGAGGATACGATAGGATAGGATAGAGGATAGGATATGATAGAGGATCGGATAGGATAGAGGATTGGATAGGATAGAGGATAGGATAGGATAGAGGATACGATAGGATAGGGTAGAGGATAGGATAGGATAGAGGATAGGATAGGATAGAGGATAGGATAGGATAGAGGATAGGATATGATAGAGGATAGGATAGGATAGAGGATAGGATAGGATAGAGGATAGGATAGGATAGAGGATAGGATAAGATAGAGGATAGGATAAGTTAGAGGATATGATAGGATAGAGGATTGGATAGGATAGAGGATAGGATATGATAAAGGATAGGATAGGATAGAGGATAGGATAGGATAGAGGATAGGATAGGATAGAGGATAGGATAGGATAGAGGATAGGATAGGATAGAGGATAGGATAAGATAGAGGATAGGATAGGATAGAGGATAGGATAGGATAGAGGATAGGATACGATAGAGGTTACGAATGGATAGGATAGAGGGTAGGATAGGATAGAGGATAGGATAGGATAGAGGATAGGATAGGATAGAGGATAGGATACGATAGAGGATACGAATGGATAGGATAGAGGGTAGGATAGGATAGAGGATAGGATCGGATAGAGGACAGGATATGACAGAGGATAGGATAGGATAGTGGATAGGATAGGATAGAGGATAGGATAGGATAGAGGATATTATAAGATAGAGGATATGATAGGATAGACGATAGGATATGATAGAAGATAGGATAGGATCGAGGATAGGATAGGACAGAGGATAGGATAGGATAGAGGATAGGATAGTATATAGGATAGGATAGAGGATAGGATAAGATAGAGGATAGGATAGGATAGAGGATAGGACAGGATAGAGGATAGGATACCATAGAGGATACGAATGGATAGGATAGAGGGTAGGATAGGATAGAGGATAGGATAGGATAGAGGATAGGATAGGATAGAGGATAGGATATGATAGAGGATAGGATAGGATAGAGGATAGGATAGGATAGAGGATAGGATAGGATAGAGGATAGGATAGGATAGAGGATAGGATAAGATAGAGGATAGGATAGGATAGAGGATAGGATAGGATAGAGGATAGGATACGATAGAGGTTACGAATGGATAGGATAGAGGGTAGGATAGGATAGAGGATAGGATAGGATAGAGGATAGGATAGGATAGAGGATGGGATAGGATAGAGGATAGGATACGATAGAGGATAGGATAGGATAGGATAGTGGGTAGCATAGGATAGAGGATAGGATAGGATAGAGGACAGAATATGACAGAGGTTAGGATAGGATAGTGGATAGGATAGGATAGAGGATAGGATAGGATAGAGGATATTATAAGATAGAGGATACGATAGGATAGACGATAGGATATGATAGATGATAGGATAGGTCCGAGGATAGGATAGGACAGAGGATAGGATAGGATAGAGGATAGGATAGTATATAGGATAGGATAGAGGATAGGATAAGATAGAGGATAGGATAGGATAGAGGATAGGACAGGATAGAGGATAGGATACGATAGAGGATACGAATGGATAGGATAGAGGGTAGGATAGGATAGAGGATAGGATAGGATAGAGGATAGGATAGGATCGAGGATAGGATAGGACAGAGGATAGGATAGGATAGAGGATAGGATAGTATATAGGATAGGATAGAGGATAGGATAAGATAGAGGATAGGATAGGATAGAGGATAGGATAAGATAGAGGATAGGATAGGATAGAGGATTGGATAGGATAGAGGATAGGATATGATAGAGGATAGAATAGGATAGAGGATAGGATAGGATAGATGATAGGATAGGATAGAGGATAGGATAAGATAGAGGATAGGATAGGATAGAGGATAGGATAGTATATAGGATAGGATAGAGGATAGGATAAGATAGAGGATAGGATAGGATAGAGGATAGGACAGGATAGAGGATAGGATACGATAGAGGATACGAATGGATAGGATAGAGGGTAGGATAGGATAGAGGATAGGATCGGATAGAGGATAGGATAGGATAGAGGATATGATAGGATAGAGGATAGGATAAGATAGAGGATAGGATAGGATAGAGGATAGGATAGGATAGAGGATAGGATAGGATAGAGGATAGGATATGATAGGGGGTAGGATAGGATAGAGGATAGGATAGGATAGAGGATAGGATATGATAGGGGGTAGGATAGGATAGAGGATAGGATAGGATAGAGGATAGGATAGGAAAGAGGATAGGATAAGTTAGATGATATGATAGGATAGAGGATAGGATAGGATAGAGGACAGGATATGACAGAGGATAGGATAGGATAGTGGATAGGATAGGATAGAGGATAGGATAGGATAGAGGATATTATAAGATAGAGGATATGATAGGATAGACGATAGGATATGATAGAAGATAGGATAGGATCGAGGATAGGATAGGGCAGAGGATAGGATAGGATAGAGGATAGGATAGTATATAGGATAGGATAGAGGATAGGATAAGATAGAGGATAGGATAGGATAGAGGATAGGACAGGATAGAGGATAGGATACGATAGAGGATACGAATGGATAGGATAGAGGGTAGGATAGGATAGAGGATAGGATAGGATAGAGGATAGGATAGGATAGAGGATAGGATATGATAGAGGATAGGATAGGATAAAGGATAGGATAAGATAGAGGATAGGATAGGATAGAGGATAGGATACGATAGAGGATACGAATGGATAGGATAGAGCATAGGATACGATAGAGGATAGGATAGGGGATTCGATAGGATAGAGGATAGGATAGGATAGAGGATAGGATATGATAGAGGATAGGAGAGGATAGAGGATAGGACAGGATAGATGATAGGATAGGATAGAGGATAGGATAAGATAGAGGATAGGATAGGATAGAGGATAGGGTAGGATAGAGGATAGGATACGATAGAGGATACGAAAGGATAGGATAGAGGGTAGGATAGGATAGAGGATAGGATAGGATAGAGGATAGGATAGGATAGAGGATAGGATAGGATAGAGGATAGGATATGATAGAGGATAGGATAGGATAAAGGATAGGATAAGATAGAGGATAGGATAGGATAGAGGATAGGATACGATAGAGGATACGAATGGATAGGATAGAGCATAGGATACGATAGAGGATAGGATAGGGGATTCGATAGGATAGAGGATAGGATAGGATAGAGGATAGGATATGATAGAGGATAGGAGAGGATAGAGGATAGGACAGGATAGATGATAGGATAGGATAGAGGATAGGATAAGATAGAGGATAGGATAGGATTGAGGATAGGATAGGATAGAGGATAGGATTCGATAGAGGATACGAAAGGATAGGATAGAGGGTAGGATAGGATAGAGGATAGGATAGGATAGAGGATAGGATAGGATAGAGGATAGGATAGGATAGAGGATAGGATAGGATAGAGGATAGGATAAGATAGAGGATAGGATAGGATAGAGGATAGGATAGGATAGAGGATACGATACGATAGAGGATACGAATGGATAGGATAGAGGGTAGGATAGGATAGAGGATAGGATAGGATAGAGGATAGGATAGGATAGAGGATAGGATAGTATAGAGGATAGGATAGGATAGAGGATAGGATAGGATAGAGGATACGATAGGATAGGATAGAGGATACGATATTATAGGATAGAGGATAGGATAGGATAGAGGATTGGATAGGATAGAGGATAGGATATGATAGAGGATAGGATAGGATAGAGGATAGGATAGGATAGAGGATAGGATAGGATAGAGGATAGGATAGGATAGAGGATAGGATAAGATAGAGGATAGGATAGGATAGAGGATAGGATATGATAGAGGATAGGATAGGATAGAGGATAGGATAGGATAGAGGATATTATAAGATAGAGGATATGATAGGATAGACGATAGGATAGGATAGAAGATAGGATAGGATCGAGGATAGGATAGGACAGAGGATAGGATAGGATAGAGGATAGGATAGTATATAGGATAGGATAGAGGATAGGATAAGATAGAGGATAGGATAGGATAGAGGATAGGACAGGATAGAGGATAGGATACGATAGAGGATACGAATGGATAGGATAGAGGATAGGATAGGATAGAGGACAGGATATGACAGAGGATAGGATAGGATAGTGGATAGGATAGGATAGAGGATAGGATAGGATAGAGGATATTATAAGATAGAGGATATGATAGGATAGACGATAGGATATGATAGAAGATAGGATAGGATCGAGGATAGGATAGGACAGAGGATAGGATAGGATAGAGGATAGGATAGTATATAGGATAGGATAGAGGATAGGATAAGATAGAGGATAGGATAGGATAGAGGATAGGATAAGATAGAGGATAGGATAGGATAGAGGATTGGATAGGATAGAGGATAGGATATGATAGAGGATAGAATAGGATAGAGGATAGGATAGGATAGATGATAGGATAGGATAGAGGATAGGAAAAGATAGAGGATAGGATAGGATAGAGGATAGGATAGGATAGAGGATAGGATAGGATAGAGGATACGATAAGATATGATAGAGGATACGATAGGATAGGATAGAGGATAGGATAGGATAGAGGATTGGATAGGATAGAGGATAGGATCGGATAGAGGATAGGATAGGATAGAGGATATGATAGGATAGAGGATAGGATAAGATAGAGGATAGGATAGGATAGAGGATAGGATAGGATAGAGGATAGGATAGGATAGAGGATAGGATATGATAGGGGGTAGGATAGGATAGAGGATAGGATAGGATAGAGGATAGGATATGATAGGGGGTAGGATAGGATAGAGGATAGGATAGGATAGAGGATAGGATAGGAAAGAGGATAGGATAAGTTAGATGATATGATAGGATAGAGGATAGGATAGGATAGAGGACAGGATATGACAGAGGATAGGATAGGATAGTGGATAGGATAGGATAGAGGATAGGATAGGAAAGAGGATAGGATAAGTTAGAGTATATGATAGGATAGAGGATTGGATAGGATAGAGGATAGGATATGATAGAGTATAGGATAGGATAGAGGAAAGGATAAGATAGAGGATAGGATAGGAAAGAGGATAGGATAAGTTAGAGGATATGATAGGATAGAGGATAGGATAGAATAGAGGATAGGATAGGATAGAGGATGGGATAGGATAGAGGATAGGATACGATAGAGGATAGGATAGGATAGGATAGTGGGTAGGATAGGATAGAGGATAGGATAGGATAGAGGACAGGATATGATAGAGGATAGGATAGGATAGAGGATAGGATAGGATAGAGGATATTATAAGATAGAGGATATGATAGGATAGACGATAGGATAGGATAGAAGATAGGATAGGATCGAGGATAGGATAGGACAGAGGATAGGATAGGATAGAGGATAGGATAGTATATAGGATAGGATAGAGGATAGGATAAGATAGAGGATAGGATAGGATAGAGGATAGGACAGGATAGAGGATAGGATACGATAGAGGATACGAATGGATAGGATAGAGGATAGGATAGGATAGAGGACAGGATATGACAGAGGATAGGATAGGATAGTGGATAGGATAGGATAGAGGATAGGATAGGATAGAGGATATTATAAGATAGAGGATATGATAGGATAGACGATAGGATATGATAGAAGATAGGATAGGATCGAGGATAGGATAGGACAGAGGATAGGATAGGATAGAGGATAGGATAGTATATAGGATAGGATAGAGGATAGGATAAGATAGAGGATAGGATAGGATAGAGGATAGGATAAGATAGAGGATAGGATAGGATAGAGGATTGGATAGGATAGAGGATAGGATATGATAGAGGATAGAATAGGATAGAGGATAGGATAGGATAGATGATAGGATAGGATAGAGGATAGGATAAGATAGAGGATAGGATAGGATAGAGGATAGGATAGTATATAGGATAGGATAGAGGATAGGATAAGATAGAGGATAGGATAGGATAGAGGATAGGACAGGATAGAGGATAGGATACGATAGAGGATACGAATGGATAGGATAGAGGGTAGGATAGGATAGAGGATAGGATCGGATAGAGGATAGGATAGGATAGAGGATATGATAGGATAGAGGATAGGATAAGATAGAGGATAGGATAGGATAGAGGATAGGATAGGATAGAGGATAGGATAGGATAGAGGATAGGATATGATAGGGGGTAGGATAGGATAGAGGATAGGATAGGATAGAGGATAGGATATGATAGGGGGTAGGATAGGATAGAGGATAGGATAGGATAGAGGATAGGATAGGAAAGAGGATAGGATAAGTTAGATGATATGATAGGATAGAGGATAGGATAGGATAGAGGACAGGATATGACAGAGGATAGGATAGGATAGTGGATAGGATAGGATAGAGGATAGGATAGGATAGAGGATATTATAAGATAGAGGATATGATAGGATAGACGATAGGATATGATAGAAGATAGGATAGGATCGAGGATAGGATAGGGCAGAGGATAGGATAGGATAGAGGATAGGATAGTATATAGGATAGGATAGAGGATAGGATAAGATAGAGGATAGGATAGGATAGAGGATAGGACAGGATAGAGGATAGGATACGATAGAGGATACGAATGGATAGGATAGAGGGTAGGATAGGATAGAGGATAGGATAGGATAGAGGATAGGATAGGATAGAGGATAGGATATGATAGAGGATAGGATAGGATAAAGGATAGGATAAGATAGAGGATAGGATAGGATAGAGGATAGGATACGATAGAGGATACGAATGGATAGGATAGAGCATAGGATACGATAGAGGATAGGATAGGGGATTCGATAGGATAGAGGATAGGATAGGATGGAGGATAGGATATGATAGAGGATAGGAGAGGATAGAGGATAGGACAGGATAGATGATAGGATAGGATAGAGGATAGGATAAGATAGAGGATAGGATAGGATAGAGGATAGGGTAGGATAGAGGATAGGATACGATAGAGGATACGAAAGGATAGGATAGAGGGTAGGATAGGATAGAGGATAGGATAGGATAGAGGATAGGATAGGATAGAGGATAGGATAGGATAGAGGATAGGATATGATAGAGGATAGGATAGGATAAAGGATAGGATAAGATAGAGGATAGGATAGGATAGAGGATAGGATACGATAGAGGATACGAATGGATAGGATAGAGCATAGGATACGATAGAGGATAGGATAGGGGAT
Source organism: Halictus rubicundus (assembly GCF_050948215.1). Classification (NCBI taxonomy): domain Eukaryota; kingdom Metazoa; phylum Arthropoda; class Insecta; order Hymenoptera; family Halictidae; genus Halictus; species Halictus rubicundus. The sequence goes on along the minus strand of NW_027488595.1, from coordinate 47,260 downwards.
TCGATAGGATAGAGGATAGGATAGGATAGAGGATAGGATATGATAGAGGATAGGAGAGGATAGAGGATAGGACAGGATAGATGATAGGATAGGATAGAGGATAGGATAAGATAGAGGATAGGATAGGATTGAGGATAGGATAGGATAGAGGATAGGATTCGATAGAGGATACGAAAGGATAGGATAGAGGGTAGGATAGGATAGAGGATAGGATAGGATAGAGGATAGGATAGGATAGAGGATAGGATAGGATAGAGGATAGGATAGGATAGAGGATAGGATAAGATAGAGGATAGGATAGGATAGAGGATAGGATAGGATAGAGGATACGATACGATAGAGGATACGAATGGATAGGATAGAGGGTAGGATAGGATAGAGGATAGGATAGGATAGAGGATAGGATAGGATAGAGGATAGGATAGTATAGAGGATAGGATAGGATAGAGGATAGGATAGGATAGAGGATACGATAGGATAGGATAGAGGATACGATATTATAGGATAGAGGATAGGATAGGATAGAGGATTGGATAGGATAGAGGATAGGATATGATAGAGGATAGGATAGGATAGAGGATAGGATAGGATAGAGGATAGGATAGGATAGAGGATAGGATAGGATAGAGGATAGGATAAGATAGAGGATAGGATAGGATAGAGGATAGGATATGATAGAGGATAGGATAGGATAGAGGATAGGATAGGATAGAGGATATTATAAGATAGAGGATATGATAGGATAGACGATAGGATAGGATAGAAGATAGGATAGGATCGAGGATAGGATAGGACAGAGGATAGGATAGGATAGAGGATAGGATAGTATATAGGATAGGATAGAGGATAGGATAAGATAGAGGATAGGATAGGATAGAGGATAGGACAGGATAGAGGATAGGATACGATAGAGGATACGAATGGATAGGATAGAGGATAGGATAGGATAGAGGACAGGATATGACAGAGGATAGGATAGGATAGTGGATAGGATAGGATAGAGGATAGGATAGGATAGAGGATATTATAAGATAGAGGATATGATAGGATAGACGATAGGATATGATAGAAGATAGGATAGGATCGAGGATAGGATAGGACAGAGGATAGGATAGGATAGAGGATAGGATAGTATATAGGATAGGATAGAGGATAGGATAAGATAGAGGATAGGATAGGATAGAGGATAGGATAAGATAGAGGATAGGATAGGATAGAGGATTGGATAGGATAGAGGATAGGATATGATAGAGGATAGAATAGGATAGAGGATAGGATAGGATAGATGATAGGATAGGATAGAGGATAGGAAAAGATAGAGGATAGGATAGGATAGAGGATAGGATAGGATAGAGGATAGGATAGGATAGAGGATACGATAAGATATGATAGAGGATACGATAGGATAGGATAGAGGATAGGATAGGATAGAGGATTGGATAGGATAGAGGATAGGATCGGATAGAGGATAGGATAGGATAGAGGATATGATAGGATAGAGGATAGGATAAGATAGAGGATAGGATAGGATAGAGGATAGGATAGGATAGAGGATAGGATAGGATAGAGGATAGGATATGATAGGGGGTAGGATAGGATAGAGGATAGGATAGGATAGAGGATAGGATATGATAGGGGGTAGGATAGGATAGAGGATAGGATAGGATAGAGGATAGGATAGGAAAGAGGATAGGATAAGTTAGATGATATGATAGGATAGAGGATAGGATAGGATAGAGGACAGGATATGACAGAGGATAGGATAGGATAGTGGATAGGATAGGATAGAGGATAGGATAGGATAGAGGATATTATAAGATAGAGGATATGATAGGATAGACGATAGGATATGATAGAAGATAGGATAGGATCGAGGATAGGATAGGACAGAGGATAGGATAGGATAGAGGATAGGATAGTATATAGGATAGGATAGAGGATAGGATAAGATAGAGGATAGGATAGGATAGAGGATAGGACAGGATAGAGGATAGGATACGATAGAGGATACGAATGGATAGGATAGAGGGTAGGATAGGATAGAGGATAGGATAGGATAGAGGATAGGATAGGATAGAGGATAGGATATGATAGAGGATAGGATAGGATAAAGGATAGGATAAGATAGAGGATAGGATAGGATAGAGGATAGGATACGATAGAGGATACGAATGGATAGGATAGAGCATAGGATACGATAGAGGATAGGATAGGGGATTCGATAGGATAGAGGATAGGATAGGATAGAGGATAGGATATGATAGAGGATAGGAGAGGATAGAGGATAGGACAGGATAGATGATAGGATAGGATAGAGGATAGGATAAGATAGAGGATAGGATAGGATAGAGGATAGGGTAGGATAGAGGATAGGATACGATAGAGGATACGAAAGGATAGGATAGAGGGTAGGATAGGATAGAGGATAGGATAGGATAGAGGATAGGATAGGATAGAGGATAGGATAGGATAGGATAGAGGATAGGATAGGATAGAGGATAGGATAAGATAGAGGATAGGATAGGATAGAGGATAGGATAGGATAGAGGATAGGATAGGATAGAGGATACGATAGGATAGGATAGAGGATACGATAGGATAGGATAAAGGATAGGATAGGATAGAGGATTGGATAGGATAGAAGATAGGATATGATAGAGGATAGGATAGGATAGAGGATAGGATAGGATAGAGGATAGGATAGGATAGAGGATAGGATAAGATAGAGGATAGGATAGGATAGAGGATAGGATAGGATAGAGGATAGGATAGGATAGATGATAGGATAGGATAGAGGATAGGATAAGATAGAGGATAGGATAAGATAGAGGATAGGATAGGATAGAGGATAGGATAAGATAGAGGATAGGATAGGATAGAGGATTGGATAGGATAGAGGATAGGATATGATAGAGGATAGGATAGGATAGAGGATAGGATAGAGGATAGGATAGGATAGAGGATTGGATAGGATAGAGGATAGGATATGATAGAGGATAGGATAGGATAGAGGATAGGATAGGATAGATGATAGGATAGGATAGAGGATAGGATAAGATAGAGGATAGGATAGGATAGAGGATAGGATAGGATAGAGGATAGGATATGATAGAGGATAGGATAGGATAGTGGATAGGATAGGATAGAGGATAGGATAGGATAGAGGATATTATAAGATAGAGGATATGATAGGATAGACGATAGGATATGATAGAAGATAGGATAGGATCGAGGATAGGATAGGACAGAGGATAGGATAGGATAGAGGATAGGATAGTATATAGGATAGGATAGAGGATAGGATAAGATAGAGGATAGGATAGGATAGAGGATAGGATAAGATAGAGGATAGGATAGGATAGAGGATAGGATAGGATAGAGGATAGGATAGGATAGAGGATAGGATAGGATAGAGGATAGGATATGATAGAGGATAGGATAGGATAGAGGATAGGATAGGATAGAGGATAGGATAGGAAAGAGGATAGGATAAGTTAGATGATATGATAGGATAGAGGATAGGATAGGATAGAGGACAGGATATGACAGAGGATAGGATAGGATAGTGGATAGGATAGGATAGAGGATAGGATAGGATAGAGGATATTATAAGATAGAGGATATGATAGGATAGACGATAGGATATGATAGAAGATAGGATAGGATCGAGGATAGGATAGGACAGAGGATAGGATAGGATAGAGGATAGGATAGTATATAGGATAGGATAGAGGATAGGATAAGATAGAGGATAGGATAGGATAGAGGATAGGATAGGATAGAGGATAGGATATGATAGAGGATAGGATAGGATAGAGGATAGGATAGGATAGAGGATAGGATAGGAAAGAGGATAGGATAAGTTAGATGATATGATAGGATAGAGGATAGGATAGGATAGAGGACAGGATATGACAGAGGATAGGATAGGATAGTGGATAGGATAGGATAGAGGATAGGATAGGATAGAGGATATTATAAGATAGAGGATATGATAGGATAGACGATAGGATATGATAGAAGATAGGATAGGATCGAGGATAGGATAGGACAGAGGATAGGATAGGATAGAGGATAGGATAGTATATAGGATAGGATAGAGGATAGGATAAGATAGAGGATAGGATAGGATAGAGGATAGGACAGGATAGAGGATAGGATACGATAGAGGATACGAATGGATAGGATAGAGGGTAGGATAGGATAGAGGATAGGATAGGATAGAGGATAGGATAGGATAGAGGATAGGATATGATAGAGGATAGGATAGGATAAAGGATAGGATAAGATAGAGGATAGGATAGGATAGAGGATAGGATACGATAGAGGATACGAATGGATAGGATAGAGCATAGGATACGATAGAGGATAGGATAGGGGATTCGATAGGATAGAGGATAGGATAGGATAGAGGATAGGATATGATAGAGGATAGGAGAGGATAGAGGATAGGACAGGATAGATGATAGGATAGGATAGAGGATAGGATAAGATAGAGGATAGGATAGGATAGAGGATAGGGTAGGATAGAGGATAGGATACGATAGAGGATACGAAAGGATAGGATAGAGGGTAGGATAGGATAGAGGATAGGATAGGATAGAGGATAGGATAGGATAGAGGATAGGATAGGATAGAGGATAGGATAGGATAGAGGATAGGATAAGATAGAGGATAGGATAGGATAGAGGATAGGATAGGATAGAGGATAGGATAGGATAGAGGATACGATAGGATAGGATAGAGGATACGATAGGATAGGATAGAGGATAGGATAGGATAGAGGATTGGATAGGATAGAGGATAGGATATGATAGAGGATAGGATAGGATAGAGGATAGGATAGGATAGAGGATAGGATAGGATAGAGGATAGGATAAGATAGAGGATAGGATAGGATAGAGGATAGGATAGGATAGAGGATAGGATAGGATAGATGATAGGATAGGATAGAGGATAGGATAAGATAGAGGATAGGATAAGATAGAGGATAGGATAGGATAGAGGATAGGATAAGATAGAGGATAGGATAGGATAGAGGATTGGATAGGATAGAGGATAGGATATGATAGAGGATAGGATAGGATAGAGGATAGGATAGAGGATAGGATAGGATAGAGGATTGGATAGGATAGAGGATAGGATATGATAGAGGATAGGATAGGATAGAGGATAGGATAGGATAGATGATAGGATAGGATAGAGGATAGGATAAGATAGAGGATAGGATAGGATAGAGGATAGGATAGGATAGAGGATAGGATATGATAGAGGATAGGATAGGATAGTGGATAGGATAGGATAGAGGATAGGATAGGATAGAGGATATTATAAGATAGAGGATATGATAGGATAGACGATAGGATATGATAGAAGATAGGATAGGATCGAGGATAGGATAGGACAGAGGATAGGATAGGATAGAGGATAGGATAGTATATAGGATAGGATAGAGGATAGGATAAGATAGAGGATAGGATAGGATAGAGGATAGGATAAGATAGAGGATAGGATAGGATAGAGGATAGGATAGGATAGAGGATAGGATAGGATAGAGGATAGGATAGGATAGAGGATAGGATATGATAGAGGATAGGATAGGATAGAGGATAGGATAGGATAGAGGATAGGATAGGAAAGAGGATAGGATAAGTTAGAGGATATGATAGGATAGAGGATTGGATAGGATAGAGGATAGGATATGATAGAGGATAGGATAGGATAGAGGATAGGATAGGATAGATGATAGGATAGGATAGAGGATAGGATAAGATAGAGGATAGGATAGGATAGAGGATAGGATAGGATAGAGGATAGGATAGGATAGAGGATAGGATAGGATAGAGGATAGGATAGGATAGAGGATAGGATAGGATAGAGGATAGGATAGGATAGAGGATAGGATATGATAGAGGATAGAATAAGATAGAGGATATGATAGGATAGAGGATAGGATAGGATAGAGGATAGGATATGATAGAGGATAGGATAGGATAGAGGATAGGATAGGATAGAGGATAGGATAGGATAGAGGATAGAATAAGATAGAGGATATGATAGGATAGAGGATAGGATAGGATAGAGGATAGGATAGGATAGAGGATAGGATAAGATAGAGGATAGGATAGGATAGAGGATAGGATAGGATAGAGGACAGGATATGACAGAGGATAGGATAGGATAGTGGATAGGATAGGATAGAGGATAGGATAGGATAGAGGATATTATAAGATAGAGGATATGATAGGATAGACGATAGGATATGATAGAAGATAGGATAGGATCGAGGATAGGATAGGACAGAGGATAGGATAGTATAGAGGATAGGATAGTATATAGGATAGGATAGAGGATAGGATAAGATAGAGGATAGGATAGGATAGAGGATAGGACAGGATAGAGGATAGGATACGATAGAGGATACGAATGGATAGGATAGAGGGTAGGATAGGATAGAGGATAGGATAGGATAGAGGATAGGATAGGATAGAGGATAGGATATGATAGAGGATAGGATAGGATAAAGGATAGGATAAGATAGAGGATAGGATAGGATAGAGGATAGGATACGATAGAGGATACGAATGGATAGGATAGAGCATAGGATACGATAGAGGATAGGATAGGGGATTCGATAGGATAGAGGATAGGATAGGATAGAGCATAGGATACGATAGAGGATAGGATAGGGGATTCGATAGGATAGAGGATAGGATAGGATAGAGGATAGGATATGATAGAGGATAGGAGAGGATAGAGGATAGGACAGGATAGATGATAGGATAGGATAGAGGATAGGATAAGATAGAGGATAGGATAGGATAGAGGATAGGGTAGGATAGAGGATAGGATACGATAGAGGATACGAAAGGATAGGATAGAGGGTAGGATAGGATAGAGGATAGGATAGGATAGAGGATAGGATAGGATAGAGGATAGGATAGGATAGAGGATAGGATAGGATAGAGGATAGGATAAGATAGAGGATAGGATAGGATAGAGGATAGGATAGGATAGAGGATACGATACGATAGAGGATACGAATGGATAGGATAGAGGGTAGGATAGGATAGAGGATAGGATAGGATAGAGGATAGGATAGTATATAGGATAGGATAGAGGATAGGATAAGATAGAGGATAGGATAGGATAGAGGATAGGACAGGATAGCGGATAGGATACGATAGAGGATACGAATGGATAGGATAGAGGGTAGGATAGGATAGAGGATAGGATAGGATAGAGGATAGGATAGGATAGAGGATAGGATATGATAGAGGATAGGATAGGATAAACGATAGGATAAGATAGAGGATAGGATAGGATAGAGGATAGGATACGATAGAGGATACGAATGGATAGGATAGAGCATAGGATACGATAGAGGATAGGATAGGGGATTCGATAGGATAGAGGATAGGATAGGATAGAGGATAGGATATGATAGAGGATAGGAGAGGATAGAGGATAGGACAGGATAGATGATAGGATAGGATAGAGGATAGGATAAGATAGAGGATAGGATAGGATAGAGGATAGGATAGGATAGAGGATAGGATACGATAGAGGATACGAAAGGATAGGATAGAGGGTAGGATAGGATAGAGGATAGGATAGGATAGAGGATAGGATAGGATAGAGGATAGGATAGGATAGAGGATAGGATAAGATAGAGGATAGGATAGGATAGAGGATAGGATAGGATAGAGGATACGATACGATAGAGGATACGAATGGATAGGATAGAGGGTAGGATAGGATAGAGGATAGGATAGGATAGAGGATAGGATAGGATAGAGGATAGGATATGATAGAGGATAGGATAGGACAGAGGATAGGATAGGATAGAGGATAGGATAGGAAAGAGGATAGGATAAGTTAGGGGATACGATAGGATAGAGGATAGGATAGGATAGATGATAGGATAGGATAGAGGATAGGATACGATAGAGGATAGGATAGGATAGAGGATAGGATAGGATAGAGGATAGGATAGGATAGAGGATACGATAGGATAGGATAGAGGATACGATAGGATAGGATAGAGGATAGGATAGGATAGAGGATTGGATAGGATAGAGGATAGGATACGATAGAGGTTTCGAATGGATAGGATAGAGGGTTTGATAGGATAGAGGATAGGATAGGATAGAGGATACGATTGGATAGAGGATAGGATATGGTAGAGGATAGGATAGGATAGAGGATAGGATAGGATAGAGGATAGGACAGGAAAGAGGATACGAATGGATAGGATAGAGAGTAGGATAGGATAGAGGATAGGATAGGATAGAGGATAGGATAGGATAGAGGATAGGATATGATAGAGGATAGGATAGGACAGAGGATAGGATAGAGGATAGGATACGAAAGAGGATAGGATAAGTTAGAGGATACGATAGGATAGAGGATAGGATAATATAGAGGATAGAATAGGATAGAGGATAGGATAGGATAGAGGATTGGATAGGATAGAGGATAGGATATGATAGAGGATAGGATAGGATAGAGGATAGGATAGGATAGATGATAGGATAGGATAGAGGATAGGATAAGATAGAGGATAGGATAGGATAGAGGATAGGATAGGATAGAGGATAGGATAGGATAGAGGATACGATAGGATAGGATAGAGGATACGATAGGATAGGATAGAGGATAGGATAGGATAGAGGATTGGATAGGATAGAGGATAGGATATGATAGAGGATAGGATAGGATAGAGGATAGGATAGGATAGAGGATAGAGGATAGGATAGGATAGAGGATAGGATAGGATAGAGGATAGGATAGGATAGAGGATAGGATAGGATAGAGGATAGGATAGGATAGAGGATAGGATATGATAGAGGATAGAATAAGATAGAGGATAGGATAGGATAGAGGATAGGAAAGGATAGAGGATAGGATACGATAGAGGTTACGAATGGATAGGATAGAGGGTAGGATAGGATAGAGGATAGGATAGGATAGAGGATAGGATAAGATAGAGGATAGGATATGATAGAGGATAGGATAGGATAGAGGATAGGATAGGATAGAGGATAGGATAGGAAAGAGGATAGGATAAGTTAGAGGATATGATAGGATAGAGGATTGGATAGGATAGAGGATAGGATATGATAGAGGATAGGATAGGATAGAGGATAGGATAGGATAGAGGATAGGATAAGATAGAGGATAGGATAGGATAGAGGATAGGATAGGATAGAGGATACGATACGATAGAGGATACGAATGGATAGGATAGAGGGTAGGATAGGATAGAGGATAGGATAGGATAGAGGATAGGATAGGATAGAGGATAGGATATGATAGAGGATAGGATAGGACAGAGGATAGGATAGGATAGAGGATAGGATAGGAAAGAGGATAGGATAAGTTAGGGGATACGATAGGATAGAGGATAGGATAGGATAGATGATAGGATAGGATAGAGGATAGGATACGATAGAGGATAGGATAGGATAGAGGATAGGATAGGATAGAGGATAGGATAGGATAGAGGATACGATAGGATAGGATAGAGGATACGATAGGATAGGATAGAGGATAGGATAGGATAGAGGATTGGATAGGATAGAGGATAGGATACGATAGAGGTTTCGAATGGATAGGATAGAGGGTTTGATAGGATAGAGGATAGGATAGGATAGAGGATAGGATTGGATAGAGGATAGGATATGGTAGAGGATAGGATAGGATAGAGGATAGGATAGGATAGAGGATAGGACAGGAAAGAGGATACGAATGGATAGGATAGAGAGTAGGATAGGATAGAGGATAGGATAGGATAGAGGATAGGATAGGATAGAGGATAGGATATGATAGAGGATAGGATAGGACAGAGGATAGGATAGAGGATAGGATACGAAAGAGGATAGGATAAGTTAGAGGATACGATAGGATAGAGGATAGGATAATATAGAGGATAGAATAGGATAGAGGATAGGATAGGATAGAGGATTGGATAGGATAGAGGATAGGATATGATAGAGGATAGGATAGGATAGAGGATAGGATAGGATAGATGATAGGATAGGATAGAGGATAGGATAAGATAGAGGATAGGATAGGATAGAGGATAGGATAGGATAGAGGATAGGATAGGATAGAGGATACGATAGGATAGGATAGAGGATACGATAGGATAGGATAGAGGATAGGATAGGATAGAGGATTGGATAGGATAGAGGATAGGATATGATAGAGGATAGGATAGGATAGAGGATAGGATAGGATAGAGGATAGAGGATAGGATAGGATAGAGGATAGGATAGGATAGAGGATAGGATAGGATAGAGGATAGGATAGGATAGAGGATAGGATATGATAGAGGATAGAATAAGATAGAGGATAGGATAGGATAGAGGATAGGAAAGGATAGAGGATAGGATACGATAGAGGTTACGAATGGATAGGATAGAGGGTAGGATAGGATAGAGGATAGGATAGGATAGAGGATAGGATAAGATAGAGGATAGGATATGATAGAGGATAGGATAGGATAGAGGATAGGATAGGATAGAGGATAGGATAGGAAAGAGGATAGGATAAGTTAGAGGATATGATAGGATAGAGGATTGGATAGGATAGAGGATAGGATATGATAGAGGATAGGATAGGATAGAGGATAGGATAGGATAGAGGATAGGATAGGAAAGAGGATAGGATAAGTTAGAGGATATGATAGGATAGAGGATAGGATAGGATAGAGGATAGGATAGGATAGAGGATAGGATAGGATAGAGGATAGGATAGGATAGAGGATAGGATAGGAAAGAGGATAGGATAGGATAGAGGATAGGATAGGATAGAGGATAGGATAGGATAGAGGATGGGATACGATAGAGGATAGGATAGGATAGGATAGTGGGTAGCATAGGATAGAGGATAGGATAGGATAGAGGACAGGATATGACAGAGGATAGGATAGGATAGTGGATAGGATAGGATAGAGGATAGGATAGGATAGAGGATATTATAAGATAGAGGATATGATAGGATAGACGATAGGATATGATAGAAGATAGGATAGGATCGAGGATAAGATAGGACAGAGGATAGGATAGGATAGAGGATAGGATAGTATATAGGATAGGATAGAGGATAGGATAAGATAGAGGATAGGATAGGAAAGAGGATAGGACAGGATAGAGGATAGGATACGATAGAGGATACGAATGGATAGGATAGAGGGTAGGATAGGATAGAGGATAGGATAGGATAGAGGATAGGATAGGATAGAGGATAGGATATGATAGAGGATAGGATAGGATAGAGGATAGGATAGGATAGAGGATTGGATAGGATAGAGGATAGGATATGATAGAGGATAGGATAGGATAGAGGATAGGATAGGATAGAGGATAGAGGATAGGATAGGATAGAGGATAGGACAGGATAGAGGATTGGATAGGATAGAGGATAGGATATGATAGAGGATAGGATAGAGGATAGGATAGGATAGATGATAGGATAGGTTAGAGGATAGGATAAGATAGAGGATAGGATAGGATAGAGGATAGGATAGGATAGAGGATAGGATAGGATAGAGGATAGAGGATAGGATAGGATAGAGGATAGGATAGGATAGAGGATAGGATACGATAGAGGTTACGAATGGATAGGATAGAGGGTAGGATAGGATAGAGGATAGGATAGGATAGAGGATAGGATAGGATAGAGGATAGGATATGATAGAGGATAGGATAGGATAGAGGATAGGATAGGATAGAGGATAGGATAGGAAAGAGGATAGGATAAGTTAGAGGATATGATAGGATAGTGGATAGGATAGGATAGAGGATAGGATAGGATAGAGGATAGGATAGGATAGAGGATAGGATAGGATAGAGGATAGGATATGATAGAGGATAGGATAGGATAAAGGATAGGATAAGATAGAGGATAGGATAGGATAGAGGATAGGATACGATAGAGGATACGAATGGATAGGATAGAGCATAGGATACGATAGAGGATAGGATATGATAGAGGATAGGAGAGGATAGAGGATAGGTCAGGATAGATGATAGGATAGGATAGAGGATAGGATAAGATAGAGGATAGGATAGGATAGAGGATAGGATAGGATAGAGGATAGGATACGATAGAGGATACGAAAGGATAGGATAGAGGGTAGGATAGGATAGAGGATAGGATAGGATAGAGGATAGGATAGGATAGAGGATAGGATACGATAGAGGATAGGATAGGATAGAGGATAGGATAGGATAGAGGATAGGATAGGATAGAGGATAGGATAGGATAGAGGATAGGATAGGAAAGAGGATAGGATAAGTTAGGGGATACGATAGGATAGAGGATAGGATAGGATAGATGATAGGATAGGATAGAGGATAGGATACGATAGAGGATAGGATAGGATAGAGGATAGGATAGGATAGAGGATAGGATAGGATAGAGGATACGATAGGATAGGATAGAGGATACGATAGGATAGGATAGAGATAGGATAGGATAGAGGATTGGATAGGATAGAGGATAGGATATGATAGAGGATAGGATAGGATAGAGGATAGGATAGGATAGAGGATAGAGGATAGGATAGGATAGGATAGAGGATAGGATAGGATAGAGGATAGGATAGGATAGAGGATAGGATAGGATAGAGGATAGGATAGGATAGAGGATAGGATAAGATAGAGGATAGGATAGGATAGAGGATAGGATAGGATAGAGGATAGGATAGGATAGATGATAGGATAGGATAGAGGATAGGATAAGATAGAGGATAGGATAGGATAGAGGATAGGATAGGATAGAGGATAGGATAGGATAGAGGATACGATAGGATAGGATAGAGGATACGGTAGGATAGGATAGAGGATAGGATAGGATAGAGGATTGGATAGGATAGAGGATAGGATATGATAGAGGATAGGATAGGATAGAGGATAGGATAAGATAGAGGATAGGATAGGATAGAGGATAGGATAGGATAGAGGATAGGATACGATAGAGGTTTCGAATGGATAGGATAGAGGGTAGGATAGGATAGAGGATAGGATAGGATAGAGGATAGGATTGGATAGAGGATAGGATATGGTAGAGGATAGGATAGGATAGAGGATAGGATAGGATAGAGGATAGGACAGGAAAGAGGATACGAATGGATAGGATAGAGAGTAGGATAGGATAGAGGATAGGATAGGATAGAGGATAGGATAGGATAGAGGATAGGATATGATAGAGGATAGGATAGGACAGAGGATAGGATAGAGGATAGGATAGGAAAGAGGATAGGATAAGTTAGAGGATACGATAGGATAGAGGATAGGATAATATAGAGGATAGAATAGGATAGAGGATAGGATAGGATAGAGGATTGGATAGGATAGAGGATAGGATATGATAGAGGATAGGATAGGATAGAGGATAGGATAGGATAGATGATAGGATAGGATAGAGGATAGGATAAGATAGAGGATAGGATAGGATAGAGGATAGGATAGGATAGAGGATAGGATAGGATAGAGGATACGATAGGATAGGATAGAGGATACGATAGGATAGGATAGAGGATAGGATAGGATAGAGGATTGGATAGGATAGAGGATAGGATATGATAGAGGATAGGATAGGATAGAGGATAGGATAGGATAGAGGATAGAGGATAGGATAGGATAGAGGATAGGATAGGATAGAGGATAGGATAGGATAGAGGATAGGATAGGATAGAGGATAGGATAGGATAGAGGATAGGATATGATAGAGGATAGGATAAGATAGAGGATAGGATAGGATAGAGGATAGGAAAGGATAGAGGATAGGATACGATAGAGGTTACGAATGGATAGGATAGAGGGTAGGATAGGATAGAGGATAGGATAGGATAGAGGATAGGATAGGATAGAGGATAGGATATGATAGAGGATAGGATAGGATAGAGGATAGGATAGGATAGAGGATAGGATAGGAAAGAGGATAGGATAAGTTAGAGGATATGATAGGATAGAGGATTGGATAGGATAGAGGATAGGATATGATAGAGGATAGGATAGGATAGAGGATAGGATAGGATAGAGGATAGGATAGGAAAGAGGATAGGATAAGTTAGAGGATATGATAGGATAGAGGATAGGATAGGATAAAGGATAGGATAGGATAGAGGATAGGATAGGATAGAGGATAGGATAGGATAGAGGATAGGATAGGAAAGAGGATAGGATAGGATAGAGGATAGGATAGGATAGAGGATAGGATAGGATAGAGGATGGGATACGATAGAGGATAGGATAGGATAGGATAGTGGGTAGCATAGGATAGAGGATAGGATAGGATAGAGGACAGGATATGACAGAGGATAGGATAGGATAGTGGATAGAATAGGATAGAGGATAGGATAGGATAGAGGATATTATAAGATAGAGGATATGATAGGATAGACGATAGGATATGATAGAAGATAGGATAGGATCGAGGATAAGATAGGACAGAGGATAGGATAGGATAGAGGATAGGATAGTATATAGGATAGGATAGAGGATAGGATAAGATAGAGGATAGGATAGGAAAGAGGATAGGACAGGATAGAGGATAGGATACGATAGAGGATACGAATGGATAGGATAGAGGGTAGGATAGGATAGAGGATAGGATAGGATAGAGGATAGGATAGGATAGAGGATAGGATATGATAGAGGATAGGATAGGATAAAGGATAGGATAAGATAGAGGATAGGATAGGATAGAGGATAGGATACGATAGAGGATACGAATGGATAGGACAGAGCATAGGATACGATAGAGGATAGGATAGGGGATTCGATAGGATAGAGGATAGGATACGATAGAGGATACGAAAGGATAGGATAGAGGGTAGGATAGGATAGAGGATAGGATAGGATAGAGGATAGGATAGGATAGAGGATAGGATAGGATAGAGGATAGGATAGGATAGAGGATAGGATAGGATAGAGGATAGAGGATAGGATAGGATAGAGGATAGGATAGGATAGAGGATTGGATAGGATAGAGGATAGGATATGCTAGAGGATAGGATAGGATAGAGGATAGGATAGGATAGGATAGAGGATAGGATAGGATAGAGGATTGGATAGGATAGAGGATAGGATATGATAGAGGATAGGATAGGATAGAGGATAGGATAGGATAGAGGATAGAGGATAGGATAGGATAGAGGATAGGATAGGATAGAGGATAGGATAGGATAGAGGATAGGATAGGATAGAGGATAGGATAGGATAGAGGATAGGATAAGATAGAGGATAGAGGATAGGATAGGATAGAGGATAGGATAGGATAGAGGATTGGATAGGATAGAGGATAGGATATGATAGAGGATAGGATAGGATAGAGGATAGGATAGGATAGGATAGAGGATAGGATAGGATAGAGGATTGGATAGGATAGAGGATAGGATATGATAGAGGATAGGATAGGATAGAGGATAGGATAGGATAGAGGATTGGATAGGATAGAGGATAGGATATGATAGAGGATAGGATAGGATAGAGGATAGGATAGGATAGAGGATAGAGGATAGGATAGGATAGAGGATAGGACAGGATAGAGGATTGGATAGGATAGAGGATAGGATATGATAGAGGATAGGATAGAGGATAGGATAGGATAGATGATAGGATAGGTTAGAGGATAGGATAAGATAGAGGATAGGATAGGATAGAGGATAGGATAGGATAGAGGATAGGATAGGATAGAGGATAGAGGATAGGATAGGATAGAGGATAGGATAGGATAGAGGATAGGATACGATAGAGGTTACGAATGGATAGGATAGAGGGTAGGATAGGATAGAGGATAGGATAGGATAGAGGATAGGATAGGATAGAGGATAGGATATGATAGAGGATAGGATAGGATAGAGGATAGGATAGGATAGAGGATAGGATAGGAAAGAGGATAGGATAAGTTAGAGGATATGATAGGATAGTGGATAGGATAGGATAGAGGATAGGATAGGATAGAGGATAGGATAGGATAGAGGATAGGATAGGATAGAGGATAGGATATGATAGAGGATAGGATAGGATAAAGGATAGGATAAGATAGAGGATAGGATAGGATAGAGGATAGGATACGATAGAGGATACGAATGGATAGGATAGAGCATAGGATACGATAGAGGATAGGATATGATAGAGGATAGGAGAGGATAGAGGATAGGTCAGGATAGATGATAGGATAGGATAGAGGATAGGATAAGATAGAGGATAGGATAGGATAGAGGATAGGATACGATAGAGGATACGAAAGGATAGGATAGAGGGTAGGATAGGATAGAGGATAGGATAGGATAGAGGATAGGATAGGATAGAGGATAGGATAGGATAGAGGATAGGATAGGATAGAGGATAGGATAAGATAGAGGATAGGATAGGATAGAGGATAGGATAGGATAGAGGATACGATACGATAGAGGATACGAATGGATAGGATAGAGGGTAGGATAAGGATAGGATAGAGGATAGGATAGGATAGAGGATAGGATAGGATAGAGGATAGGATATGATAGAGGATAGGATAGGACAGAGGATAGGATAGGATAGAGGATAGGATAGGATAGAGGATAGGATATGATAGAGGATAGGATAGGATAGAGGATAGGACAGGATAGAGGATAGGATAGGAAAGAGGATACGAATGGATAGGATAGAGGGTAGGATAGGATAGAGGATAGGATAGGATAGAGGATAGGATAGGATAGAGGATAGGATATGATAGAGGATAGGATAGGACAGAGGATAGGATAGGATAGAGGATAGGATAGGAAAGAGGATAGGATAAGTTAGAGGATACGATAGGATAGAGGATAGGATAATATAGAGGATAGAATAGGATAGAGGATAGGATAGGATAGAGGATTGGATAGGATAGAGGATAGGATATGATAGAGGATAGGATAGGATAGAGAATAGGATAGGATAGATGATAGGATAGGATAGAGGATAGGATAAGATAGAGGATAGGATAGGATAGAGGATAGGATAGGATAGAGGATAGGATAGGATAGAGGATAGGATAGGATAGAGGATAGGATAGGATAGAGGATAGGATAAGATAGAGGATAGGATAGGATAGAGGATAGGATAGGATAGAGGATAGGATAAGATAGAGGATAGGATAGGATAGAGGATAGGATAGGATAGAGGATAGGATACGATAGAGGTTACGAATGGATAGGATAGAGGTTAGGATAGGATAGAGGATAGGATAGGATAGAGGATAGGATAGGATAGAGGATAGGATAAGATAGAGGATAGAGGATAGGATAGAGAATAGGATATGATAGAGGATAGGATAGGATAGAGGATAGGATAGGATAGAGGATAGAGGATAGGATAGGATAGAGGATAGGATAGGATAGAGGATAGGATAGGATAGAGGATAGGATAGGATAGAGGATAGGATAAGATAGAGGATAGAGGATAGGATAGGATAGAGGATAGCATAGGATAGAGGATTGGATAGGATAGAAGATAGGATATGATAGAGGATAGGATAGGATAGAGGATAGGATAGGATAGGATAGAGGATAGGATAGGATAGAGGATTGGATAGGATAGAGGATAGGATATGATAGAGGATAGGATAGGATAGAGGATAGGATAGTATAGAGGATAGAGGATAGAGGATAGGATAGGATAGAGGATAGGATAGGATAGAGGATAGGATAGGATAGAGGATAGGATAGATAGAGGATAGGATAGGATAGAGGATTGGATAGGATAGAGAATAGGATATGCTAGAGGATAGGATAGAGGATAGAGGATAGATGATAGGATAGGATAGAGGATAGGATAAGATAGAGGATAGGATAGGATAGAGGATAGGGTAGGATAGAGGATAGGATAGGATAGAGGATAGGATAGGATAGGATAGGATAGGATAGAGGATTGGATAGGATAGAGGATAGGATATGATAGATGATAGGATAGGATAGAGGATAGGATAGAGGATAGAGGATAGGATAGGATAGAGGATAGGATAGGATAGAGGATAGGATAGGATAGAGGATAGGATAGAGGATAGGATAGGATAGAGGATAGGATAAGATAGAGGATAGGATAGGATAGAGGATAGGATAGGATAGAGGATAGGATACGATAGAGGTTACGAATGGATAGGATAGAGGGTAGGATAGGATAGAGGATAGGATAGGATAGAGGATAGGATAGGATAGAGGATAGGATATGATAGAGGATAGGATAGGATAGAGGATAGGATAGGATAGAGGATAGGATAGGATAGAGGATAGGATAGGAAAGAAGATAGGATAGGAAAGAGGATAGGATAAGTTAGAGGATATGATAGGATAGAGGATAGGATAGGATAGAGGATAGGATAGGATAGAGGATAGGATAGGATAGAGGATAGGATAAGATAGAGATAGGATAGGATAGAGGATAGGATAAGATAGAGGATAGGATAGGATAGAGGATAGGATAGGATAGAGGATAGGATACGATAGAGGATACGAAAGGATAGGATAGAGGGTAGGATAGGATAGAGGATAGGATAGGATAGAGGATAGGATAGGATAGAGGATAGGATAGGATAGAGGATAGGATAGGACAGAGGATAGGATAGGATAGAGGATAGGATAGGAAAGAGGATAGGATAAGACAGAGGATACGATAGGATAGAGGATAGGATAATATAGAGGATAGAATAGGATAGAGGATAGGATAGGATAGAGGATTGGATAGGATAGAGGATAGGATATGATAGAGGATATGATAGGATAGAGGATAGGATAGGATAGATGATAGGATAGGATAGAGGATAGGATAAGATAGAGGATAGGATAGGATAGAGGATAGGATAGGATAGAGGATAGGGTAGGATAGAGGATACGATAGGATAGGATAGAGGATACGATAGGATAGGATAGAGGATAGGATAGGATAGAGGATTGGATAGGATAGAGGATAGGATGTGATAGAGGATAGGATAGGATAGAGGATAGGATAGGATAGAGGATAGAGGATAGGATAGGATAGAGGATAGGATAGGATAGAGGATAGGATAATATAGAGGATAGAATAGGATAGAGGATAGGATAGGATAGAGGATAGGATAGGATAGAGGATAGAGGATAAAGGATAGGATAGGATAGAGGATAGGATAGGATAGAGGATAGGATAGGATAGAGGATAGGATAAGATAGAGGATAGGATAGGATAGAGGATTGGATAGGATAGAGAATAGGATATGCTAGAGGATAGGATAGAGGATAGGATAGGATAGATGATAGGATAGGATAGAGGATAGGATAAGATAGAGGATAGGATAGGATAGAGGATAGGGTAGGATAGAGGATAGGATAGGATAGAGGATACGATAGGATAGGATACAGGATAGGATAGGATAGAGGATTGGATAGGATAGAGGATAGGATATGATAGATGATAGGATAGGATAGAGGATAGGATAGGATAGAGGATAGAGGATAGGATAGGATAGAGGATAGGATAGGATAGAGGATAGGATAGGATAGAGGATAGGATAGGATAGAGGATAGGATAGAGGATAGGATAGGATAGAGGATAGGATAAGATAGAGGATAGGATAGGATAGAGGATAGGATAGGATAGAGGATAGGATACGATAGAGGTTACGAATGGATAGGATAGAGGGTAGGATAGGATAGAGGATAGGATAGGATAGAGGATAGGATAGGATAGAGGATAGGATATGATAGAGGATAGGATAGGATAGAGGATAGGATAGGATAGAGGATAGGATAGGAAAGAAGATAGGATAGGAAAGAGGATAGGATAAGTTAGAGGATATGATAGGATAGAGGATAGGATAGGATAGAGGATAGGATAGGATAGAGGATAGGATAGGATAGAGGATAGGATAGGATAGAGGATAGGATAGGATAGAGGATAGGATATGATAGAGGATAGGATAGGATAGAGGATAGGATAGGATAGAGGATAGGATATGATAGAGGATAGGATAGGATAGAGGATAGGATAGGATAGAGGATAGGATAGGAAAGAGGATAGGATAAGTTAGAGGATATGATAGGATAGAGGATAGGATAGGATAGAGGATAGGATAGGATAGAGGATAGGATAGGATAGAGGATAGGATAGGATAGAGGATAGGATATGATAGAGGATAGGATAGGATAAAGGATAGGATAAGATAGAGGATAGGATAGGATAGAGGATAGGGTAGGATAGAGGATAGGATAGGATAGAGGATACGATAGAATAGGATACAGGATAGGATAGGATAGAGGATTGGATAGGATAGAGGATAGGATATGATAGATGATAGGATAGGATAGAGGATAGGATAGGATAGAGGATAGAGGATAGGATAGGATAGAGGATAGGATAGGATAGAGGATAGGATAGGATAGAGGATAGGATAGAGGATAGGATAGGATAGAGGATAGGATAAGATAGAGGATAGGATAGGATAGAGGATAGGATAGGATAGAGGATAGGATACGATAGAGGTTACGAATGGATAGGATAGAGGGTAGGATAGGATAGAGGATAGGATAGGATAGAGGATAGGATAGGATAGAGGATAGGATATGATAGAGGATAGGATAGGATAGAGGATAGGATAGGATAGAGGATAGGATAGGATAGAGGATAGGATAGGAAAGAAGATAGGATAGGAAAGAGGATAGGATAAGTTAGAGGATATGATAGGATAGAGGATAGGATAGGATAGAGGATAGGATAGGATAGAGGATAGGATAGGATAGAGGATAGGATAAGATAGAGGATAGGATAGGATAGAGGATAGGATAGGATAGAGGATAGGATACGATAGAGGATACGAAAGGATAGGATAGAGGGTAGGATAGGATAGAGGATAGGATAGGATAGAGGATAGGATAGGATAGAGGATAGGATAGGATAGAGGATAGGATAGGACAGAGGATAGGATAGGATAGAGGATAGGATAGGAAAGAGGATAGGATAAGACAGAGGATACGATAGGATAGAGGATAGGATAATATAGAGGATAGAATAGGATAGAGGATAGGATAGGATAGAGGATTGGATAGGATAGAGGATAGGATATGATAGAGGATATGATAGGATAGAGGATAGGATAGGATAGATGATAGGATAGGATAGAGGATAGGATAAGATAGAGGATAGGATAGGATAGAGGATAGGATAGGATAGAGGATAGGGTAGGATAGAGGATACGATAGGATAGGATAGAGGATACGATAGGATAGGATAGAGGATAGGATAGGATAGAGGATTGGATAGGATAGAGGATAGGATGTGATAGAGGATAGGATAGGATAGAGGATAGGATAGGATAGAGGATAGAGGATAGGATAGGATAGAGGATAGGATAGGATAGAGGATAGGATAGGATAGAGGATAGGATAGGATAGAGGATAGGATAAGATAGAGGATAGGATAGGATAGAGGATAGGATAGGATAGAGGATAGGATAGGAAAGAGGATACGAATGGATAGGATAGAGGGTAGGATAGGATAGAGGATAGGATAGGATAGAGGATAGGATAGGATAGAGGATAGGATATGATAGAGGATAGGATAGGACAGAGGATAGGATAGGATAGAGGATAGGATAGGAAAGAGGATAGGATAAGTTAGAGGATACGATAGGATAGAGGATAGGATAATATAGAGGATAGAATAGGATAGAGGATAGGATAGGATAGAGGATAGGATAGGATAGAGGATAGAGGATAAAGGATAGGATAGGATAGAGGATAGGATAGGACAGAGGATAGGATAGGATAGAGGATAGGATAGGAAAGAGGATAGGATAAGACAGAGGATACGATAGGATAGAGGATAGGATAATATAGAGGATAGAATAGGATAGAGGATAGGATAGGATAGAGGATTGGATAGGATAGAGGATAGGATATGATAGAGGATATGATAGGATAGAGGATAGGATAGGATAGATGATAGGATAGGATAGAGGATAGGATAAGATAGAGGATAGGATAGGATAGAGGATAGGATAGGATAGAGGATAGGGTAGGATAGAGGATACGATAGGATAGGATAGAGGATACGATAGGATAGGATAGAGGATAGGATAGGATAGAGGATTGGATAGGATAGAGGATAGGATGTGATAGAGGATAGGATAGGATAGAGGATAGGATAGGATAGAGGATAGAGGATAGGATAGGATAGAGGATAGGATAGGATAGAGGATAGGATAGGATAGAGGATAGGATAGGATAGAGGATAGGATAAGATAGAGGATAGGATAGGATAGAGGATAGGATAGGATAGAGGATAGGATAGGAAAGAGGATACGAATGGATAGGATAGAGGGTAGGATAGGATAGAGGATAGGATAGGATAGAGGATAGGATAGGATAGAGGATAGGATATGATAGAGGATAGGATAGGACAGAGGATAGGATAGGATAGAGGATAGGATAGGAAAGAGGATAGGATAAGTTAGAGGATACGATAGGATAGAGGATAGGATAATATAGAGGATAGAATAGGATAGAGGATAGGATAGGATAGAGGATAGGATAGGATAGAGGATAGAGGATAAAGGATAGGATAGGATAGAGGATAGGATAGGATAGAGGATAGGATAGGATAGAGGATAGGATAAGATAGAGGATAGGATAGGATAGAGGATTGGATAGGATAGAGAATAGGATATGCTAGAGGATAGGATAGAGGATAGGATAGGATAGATGATAGGATAGGATAGAGGATAGGATAAGATAGAGGATAGGATAGGATAGAGGATAGGGTAGGATAGAGGATAGGATAGGATAGAGGATACGATAGGATAGGATACAGGATAGGATAGGATAGAGGATTGGATAGGATAGAGGATAGGATATGATAGATGATAGGATAGGATAGAGGATAGGATAGGATAGAGGATAGAGGATAGGATAGGATAGAGGATAGGATAGGATAGAGGATAGGATAGGATAGAGGATAGGATAGGATAGAGGATAGGATAGAGGATAGGATAGGATAGAGGATAGGATAAGATAGAGGATAGGATAGGATAGAGGATAGGATAGGATAGAGGATAGGATACGATAGAGGTTACGAATGGATAGGATAGAGGGTAGGATAGGATAGAGGATAGGATAGGATAGAGGATAGGATAGGATAGAGGATAGGATATGATAGAGGATAGGATAGGATAGAGGATAGGATAGGATAGAGGATAGGATAGGAAAGAAGATAGGATAGGAAAGAGGATAGGATAAGTTAGAGGATATGATAGGATAGAGGATAGGATAGGATAGAGGATAGGATAGGATAGAGGATAGGATAGGATAGAGGATAGGATAGGATAGAGGATAGGATAGGATAGAGGATAGGATATGATAGAGGATAGGATAGGATAGAGGATAGGATAGGATAGAGGATAGGATATGATAGAGGATAGGATAGGATAGAGGATAGGATAGGATAGAGGATAGGATAGGAAAGAGGATAGGATAAGTTAGAGGATATGATAGGATAGAGGATAGGATAGGATAGAGGATAGGATAGGATAGAGGATAGGATAGGATAGAGGATAGGATAGGATAGAGGATAGGATATGATAGAGGATAGGATAGGATAAAGGATAGGATAAGATAGAGGATAGGATAGGATAGAGGATAGGATACGATAGAGGATACGAATGGATAGGATAGAGCATAGGATACGATAGAGGATAGGATAGGGGATTCGATAGGATAGAGGATAGGATAGGATAGAGGATAGGATATGATAGAGGATAGGAGAGGCTAGAGGATAGGTCAGGATAGATGATAGGATAGGATAGAGGATAGGATAAGATAGAGGATAGGATAGGATAGAGGATAGGATAGGATAGAGGATAGGATACGATAGAGGATACGAAAGGATAGGATAGAGGGTAGGATAGGATAGAGGATAGGATAGGATAGAGGATAGGATAGGATAGAGGATAGGATAGGATAGAGGATAGGATAGGACAGAGGATAGGATAGGATAGAGGATAGCATAGGAAAGAGGATAGGATAAGACAGAGGATACGATAGGATAGAGGATAGGATAATATAGAGGATAGAATAGGATAGAGGATAGGATAGGATAGAGGATTGGATAGGAAAGAGGATACGAATGGATAGGATAGAGGGTAGGATAGGATAGAGGATAGGATAGGATAGAGGATAGGATAGGATAGGATAGAGGATAGGATAGGATAGAGGATAGAGGATAGGATAGGATAGAGGATAGGATATAATAGAGGATAGGATAGGATAGAGGATAGGATAGGATAGAGGATAGGATAAGATAGAGGATAGGATAGGATAGAGGATAGGATAGGATAGAGGATAGGATAAGATAGAGGATAGGATAGGATAGAGGATAGGATAGGATAGAGGATAGGATACGATAGAGGTTACGAATGGATAGGATAGAGGTTAGGATAGGATAGAGGATAGGATAGGATAGAGGATAGGATAGGATAGAGGATAGGATAGGATAGAGGATAGGATAGGATAGAGGATAGGATAGGATAGAGGATAGAGGATAGGATAGGATAGAGGATAGGATAGGATAGAGGATTGGATAGGATAGAGGATAGGATATGATAGAGGATAGGATAGGATAGAGGATAGGATAGGAAAGAGGATAGGATAAGTTAGAGGATATGATAGGATAGAGGATAGGATAGGATAGAGGATAGGATAGGATAGAGGATAGGATAGGATAGAGGATAGGATAGGATAGAGGATAGGATAGGATAGAGGATAGGATATGATAGAGGATAGGATAGGATAGAGGATAGGATAGGATAGAGGATAGGATATGATAGAGGATAGGATAGGATAGAGGATAGGATAGGATAGAGGATAGGATAGGAAAGAGGATAGGATAAGTTAGAGGATATGATGGGATAGAGGATAGGATAGGATAGAGGATAGGATAGGATAGAGGATAGGATAGGATAGAGGATAGGATAGGATAGAGGATAGGATATGATAGAGGATAGGATAGGATAAAGGATAGGATAAGATAGAGGATAGGATATTATAGAGGATAGGATACGATAGAGGATACGAATGGATAGGATAGAGCATAGGATACGATAGAGGATAGGATAGAGGATAGGATAGGATAGAGGATACGATACGATAGAGGATACGAATGGATAGGATAGAGGGTAGGATAGGATAGAGGATAGGATAGGATAGAGGATAGGATAGGATAGAGGATAGGATATGATAGAGGATAGGATAGGACAGAGGATAGGATAGGATCCAGGATAGGATAGGAAAGAGGATAGGATAAGTTAGAGGATACGATAGGATAGAGGATAGGATAATATAGAGGATAGGATAATATAGAGGATAGAATAGGATAGAGGATAGGATAGGATAGAGGATTGGATAGGATAGAGGATAGGATATGATAGAGGATATGATAGGATAGAGGATAGGATAGGATAGATGATAGGATAGGATAGAGGATAGGATAAGATAGAGGATAGGATAGGGTAGAGGATAGGATAGGATAGAGGATAGGATAGGATAGAGGATACGATAGGATAGGATAGAGGATACGATAGGATAGGATAGAGGATAGGATAGGATAGAGGATTGGATAGGATAGAGGATAGGATATGATAGAGGATAGGATAGGATAGAGGATAGGATAGGATTGAGGATAGAGGATAGGATAGGATAGAGGATAGGATAGGATAGAGGATAGGATAGGATAGAGGATAGGATAGGATAGAGGATAGGATAAGATAGAGGATAGGATAGGATAGAGGATAGGATAGGATAGAGGATAGGATACGATAGAGGTTACGAATGGATAGGATAGAGGGTAGGATAGGATAGAGGATAGGATAGGATAGAGGATAGGATAGGATAGAGGATAGGATATGATAGAGGATAGGATAGGATAGAGGATAGGATAGGATAGAGGATAGGATAGGAAAGAGGATAGGATAGGAAAGAGGATAGGATAAGTTAGAGGATACGATAGGATAGAGGATAGGATAATATAGAGGATAGAATAGGATAGAGGATAGGATAGGATAGAGGATTGGATAGGATAGAGGATAGGATATGATAGAGGATAGGATAGGATAAAGAATAGGATAGGATAGATGATAGGATAGGATAGAGGATAGGATATGATAGAGGATAGGATAGGATAGAGGATAGGATAGGATAGAGGATAGGATAGGATAGAGGATACGATAGGATAGGATAGAGGATACGATAGGATAGGATAGAGGATAGGATAGGATAGGGGATTGGATAGGATAGAGGATAGGATATGATAGAGGATAGGATAGGATAGAGGATAGGATAGGATAGAGGATAGAGGATAGAGGATAGAGGATAGGATAGGATAGAGGATAGGATAGGATAGAGGATAGGATAGGATAGAGGATAGGATAGGCTAGAGGATAGGATAGGATAGATGATAGGATAAGATAGAGGATAGGATAGGATAGAGGATAGGATAGGATAGAGGATAGGATACGATAGAGGTTACGAATGGATAGGATAGAGGTTAGGATAGGATAGAGGATAGGATAGGATAGAGGATAGGATAGGATAGAGGATAGGATAGGATAGAGGATAGAGGATAGGATAGGATAGAGGATAGGATAGGATAGAGGATAGGATAGGATAGAGGATAGGATAAGATAGAGGATAGGATAGGATAGAGGATAGGATAGGATAGAGGATAGGATAAGATAGAGGATAGGATAGGATAGAGGATAGGATAGGATAGAGGATAGGATACGATAGAGGTTACGAATGGATAGGATAGAGGTTAGGATAGGATAGAGGATAGGATAGGATAGAGGATAGGATAGGATAGAGGATAGGATAGGATAGAGGATAGGATAGGATAGAGGATAGGATAGGATAGAGGATAGAGGATAGGATAGGATAGAGGATTGGATAGGATAGAGGATAGGATATGATAGAGGATAGGATAGGATAGAGGATAGGATAGGATAGAGGATAGAGGATAGGATAGGATAGAGGATAGGATAGGATAGAGGATAGGATAGGATAGAGGATAGGATAGGATAGAGGATAGGATAAGATAGAGGATAGAGGATAGGATAGGATAGAGGATAGCATAGGATAGAGGATTGGATAGGATAGAGGATAGGATATGATAGAGGATAGGATAGGATAGAGGATAGGATAGGATAGGATAGAGGATAGGATAGGATAGAGGATTGGATAGGATAGAGGATAGGATATGATAGAGGATAGGATAGGATAGAGGATAGGATAGGATAGAGGATAGAGGATAGGATAGGATAGAGGATAGGATAGGATAGAGGATAGGATAGGATAGAGGATAGGATAAGATAGAGGATAGGATAGGATAGAGGATTGGATAGGATAGAGAATAGGATATGCTAGAGGATAGGATAGAGGATAGGATAGGATAGATGATAGGATAGGATAGAGGATAGGATAAGATAGAGGATAGGATAGGATAGAGGATAGGGTAGGATAGAGGATAGGATAGGATAGAGGATACGATAGGATAGGATACAGGATAGGATAGGATAGAGGATTGGATAGGATAGAGGATAGGATATGATAGATGATAGGATAGGATAGAGGATAGGATAGGATAGAGGATAGAGGATAGGATAGGATAGAGGATAGGATAGGATAGAGGATAGGATAGGATAGAGGATAGGATAGAGGATAGGATAGGATAGAGGATAGGATAAGATAGAGGATAGGATAGGATAGAGGATAGGATAGGATAGAGGATAGGATACGATAGAGGTTACGAATGGATAGGATAGAGGGTAGGATAGGATAGAGGATAGGATAGGATAGAGGATAGGATAGGATAGAGGATAGGATATGATAGAGGATAGGATAGGATAGAGGATAGGATAGGATAGAGGATAGGATAGGAAAGAAGATAGGATAGGAAAGAGGATAGGATAAGTTAGAGGATATGATAGGATAGAGGATAGGATAGGATAGAGGATAGGATAGGATAGAGGATAGGATAGGATAGAGGATAGGATAGGATAGAGGATAGGATAAGATAGAGGATAGGATAGGATAGAGGATAGGATAGGATAGAGGATAGGATAAGATAGAGGATAGGATAGGATAGAGGATAGGATAGGATAGAGGATAGGATACGATAGAGGTTACGAATGGATAGGATAGAGGTTAGGATAGGATAGAGGATAGGATAGGATAGAGGATAGGATAGGATAGAGGATAGGATAGGATAGAGGATAGGATAGGATAGAGGATAGGATAGGATAGAGGATAGAGGATAGGATAGGATAGAGGATAGGATAGGATAGAGGATTGGATAGGATAGAGGATAGGATATGATAGAGGATAGGATAGGATAGAGGATAGGATAGGATAGAGGATAGAGGATAGGATAGGATAGAGGATAGGATAGGATAGAGGATAGGATAGGATAGAGGATATGATAGGATAGAGGATAGGATAAGATAGAGGATAGAGGATAGGATAGGATAGAGGATAGCATAGGATAGAGGATTGGATAGGATAGAGGATAGGATATGATAGAGGATAGGATAGGATAGAGGATAGGATAGGATAGGATAGAGGATAGGATAGGATAGAGGATTGGATAGGATAGAGGATAGGATATGATAGAGGATAGGATAGGATAGAGGATAGGATAGGATAGAGGATAGAGGATAGGATAGGATAGAGGATAGGATAGGATAGAGGATAGGATAGGATAGAGGATAGGATAGGATAGAGGATAGGATAAGATAGAGGATAGGATAGGATAGAGGATAGGATAGGATAGAGGATAGGATAGGATAGAGGATAGGATAAGATAGAGGATAGGATAGGATAGAGGATAGGATAGGATAGGGGATAGGATAGGATAGAGGATACGATAGGATAGGATAGAGGATACGATAGGATAGGATAGAGGATAGGATAGGATAGAGGATTGGATAGGATAGAGGATAGGATATGATAGAGGATAGGATAGGATAGAGGATAGGATAGGATAGAGGATAGAGGATAGGATAGGATAGAGGATAGGATAGGATAGAGGATAGGATAGGATAGAGGATAGGATATGATAGAAGATAGGATAGGATAAAGGATAGGATAAGATAGAGGATAGGATAGGATAGAGGATAGGATACGATAGAGGATACGAATGGATAGGATAGAGCATAGGATACGATAGAGGATAGGATAGGGGATTCGATAGGATCGAGGATAGGATAGGATAGAGGATAGGATATGATAGAGGATAGGAGAGGATAGAGGATAGGTCAGGATAGATGATAGGATAGGATAGAGGATAGGATAAGATAGAGGATAGGATAGGATAGAGGATAGGATAGGATAGAGGATAGGATACGATAGAGGATACGAAAGGATAGGATAGATGGTAGGATAGGATAGAGGATAGGATAGGATAGAGGATAGGATAGGATAGAGGATAGGATAGGATAGAGGATAGGATAGGATAGAGGATAGGATAAGATAGAGGATAGGATAGGATAGAGGATAGGATAGGATAGAGGATACGATACGATAGAGGATACGAATGGATAGGATAGAGGGTAGGATAGGATAGAGGATAGGATAGGATAGAGGATAGGATATGATAGAGGATAGGATAGGACAGAGGATAGGATAGGATAGAGGATAGGATAGGAAAGAGGATAGGATAAGTTAGAGGATACGATAGGATAGAGGATAGGATAATATAGAGGATAGAATAGGATAGGATAGAGGATTGGATAGGATAGAGGATAGGATATGATAGAGGATATGATAGGATAGAGGATAGGATAGGATAGATGATAGGATAGGATAGAGGATAGGATAAGATAGAGGATAGGATAGGATAGAGGATAGGATAGGATAGAGGATAGGATAGGATAGAGGATACGATAGGATAGGATAGAGGATACGATAGGATAGGATAGAGGATAGGATAGGATAGAGGATTGGATAGGATAGAGGATAGGATATGATAGAGGATAGGATAGGATAGAGGATAGGATAGGATAGAGGATAGAGGATAGGATAGGATAGAGGATAGGATAGGATAGAGGATAGGATAGGATAGAGGATAGGATAGGATAGAGGATAGGATAAGATAGAGGATAGGATAGGATAGAGGATAGGATAGGATAGAGGATAGGATAGGAAAGAGGATACGAATGGATAGGATAGAGGGTAGGATAGGATAGAGGATAGGATAGGATAGAGGATAGGATAGGATAGAGGATAGGATATGATAGAGGGTAGGATAGGACAGAGGATAGGATAGGATAGAGGATAGGATAGGAAAGAGGATAGGATAAGTTAGAGGATACGATAGGATAGAGGATAGGATAATATAGAGGATAGAATAGGATAGAGGATAGGATAGGATAGAGGATTGGATAGGATAGAGGATAGGATATGATAGAGGATAGGATAGGATAGAGAATAGGATAGGATAGGATAGAGGATAGGATAAGATAGAGGATAGGATAGGATAGAGGATAGGATAGGATAGAGGATAGGATAGGATAGAGGATACGATAGGATAGGATAGAGGATACGATAGGATAGGATAGAGGATAGGATAGGATAGAGGATTGGATAGGATAGAGGATAGGATATGATAGAGGATAGGATAGGATAGAGGATAGGATAGGATAGAGGATAGGATAGGATAGAGGATAGAGGATAGAGGATAGGATAGGATAGAGGATAGGATAGGATAGATGATAGGATAGGATAGAGGATAGGATAGGATAGAGGATAGGATAGGATAGAGGATAGGATAAGATAGAGGATAGGATAGGATAGAGGATAGGATAGGATAGAGGATAGGATACGATAGAGGACACGAATGGATAGGATAGAGGTTAGGATAGGATAGAGGATAGGATAGGATAGAGGATAGGATAGAATAGAGGATATTATATGATAGAGGATAGGATAGGATAGAGGATAGGATAGGATAGAGGATAGGATAGGAAAGAGGATAGGATAAGTTAGAGGATATGATAGGATAGAGGATTGGATAGGATAGAGGATAGGGTATGATAGAGGATAGGATAGGATAGAGGATAGGATAGGATAGAGGATAGGATAGGAAAGAGGATAGGATAAGTTAGAGGATATGATAGGATAGAGGATAGGATAGGATAGAGGATAGGATAGGATAGAGGATAGGATAGGATAGAGGATAGGATAGGATAGAGGATAGGATAGGATAGAGGATAGGATAGGATAGGATAGAGGATAGGATAGGATAGAGGATAGGATAGGATAGAGGATAGGATAGGATAGAGGATAGGATAGGATAGAGGATAGGATAGGATAGAGGATGGGATAGGATAGAGGATAGGATACGATAGAGGATAGGATAGGATAGAGGATAGGATAGGATAGAGGATAGGGTAGGATAGAGGATAGGATAAGATAGAGGATGGGATAGGATAGAGGACAGGATAAGATAGAGGATAGGATAGGATAGAGGATAGGACAGGATAGAGGATAGGATACGATAGAGGATACGAATGGATAGGATAGAGGGTAGGATAGGATAGAGGATAGGATAGGATAGAGGATAGGATAGGATAGAGGATAGGATATGATAGAGGATAGGATAGGATAGAGGATAGGATAAGATAGAGGATAGGATAGGATAGAGGATAGGATAGGATAGAGGATAGTATAGGATAGAGGATAGGATAGGATAGAGGATAGGATAGGATAGAGGATAGGATAAGATAGAGGATAGGATAGGATAGAGGATAGGATAGGATAGAGGATAGGATACGATAGAGGTTACGAATGGATAGGATAGAGGTTAGGATAGGATAGAGGATAGGATAGGATAGAGGATAGGATAGGATAGGATAGAGGATGGGATAGGATAGAGGATAGGATACGATAGAGGATAGGATAGGATAGAGGATAGGATAGGATAGAGGATAGGGTAGGATAGAGGATAGGATAGGATAGAGGATGGGATAGGATAGAGGATAGGATACGATAGAGGATAGGATAGGATAGAGGATAGGATATGATAGAGAATAGGATAGGATAGAGGATAGGATAAGATAGAGGATAGGATAGGATAGAGGATAGGATAGGATAGAGGATAGGATAGGATAGAGGATAGGATAGGATAGAGGATACGATACGATAGAGGATAGGATAGGATAGAGGATAGGACAGGATAGAGGATAGGATAGGATAGAGGATAGGATAGGATAGAGGATAGGATATGATAGAGGATAGGATAGGATAGAGGATAGGATAGGATAGGATAGAGGATAGGATAGGATAGAGAATAGGATAAGTTAGAGGATATGGTAGGATAGAGGATAGGATAGGATAGAGGATAGGATAGGATAGAATATAGGATATGATAGAGGATACGATAGGATAGGATAGAGGATACGATAGGATAGGATGAAGGATAGGATAGGATAGAGGATTGGATAGGATAGAGGATAGGATATGATAGAGGATAGGATAGGATAGAGGATAGGATTGGATAGAGGATAGGATAGGATAGAGGATAGGATACGATAGAGGATACGAAAGGATAGGATAGAGGGTAGGATAGGATAGAGGATAGGATAGCATAGAGGATTGGATAGGATAGAGGATAGGATATGATAGAGGATAGGATAGGATAGAGGATAGGATAGGATAGAGGATAGGATAGGAAAGAGGATAGGATAAGTTAGAGGATATGATAGGATAGAGGATAGGATAGGATAGAGGATAGGATAGGATAGAGGATAGGATAGGATAGAGGATAGGCTAGGATAGAGGATAGGATAGGATAGAGGATAGGATAGGATAGAGGATAGGGTAGGATAGAGGATAGGATAGGATAGAGGATAGGATAGAGGATAGGATAGAGGATAGGATAGGATAGAGGATTGGATAGGATAGAGGATAGGATATGATAGAGGATACGATAGGATAGGATAGAGGACAGGATAGGATAGATGATAGGATAGTATAGAGGATAGGATAAGATAGAGGATAGGATAGGATAGAGGATAGGATAGGATAGAGGATTGGATAGGATAGAGGATAGGATATGATAGAGGATAGGATAGGATAGAGGAGAGGATAGGATAGATGATAGGATAGGATAGAGGATAGGATAAGATAGAGGATAGGATAGTTAGAGGATAGGATAGGATAGAGGATAGGATAGGATAGAGGATCGGATATGATAGAGGATAGGATAGGATAGAGGATAGGATAGGATAGAGGATAGGATAGGATAGAGAATAGGATAAGTTAGAGGATATGATAGGATAGAGGATAGGATAGGATAGAGGATAGGATAGGATGGAGGATAGGATAGGATAGAGGATACGATAGGATAGGATAGAGGATACGATAGGATAGGATGGAGGATAGGATAGGATAG
Source organism: Halictus rubicundus (assembly GCF_050948215.1). Taxonomy (NCBI): domain Eukaryota; kingdom Metazoa; phylum Arthropoda; class Insecta; order Hymenoptera; family Halictidae; genus Halictus; species Halictus rubicundus. The sequence continues at coordinate 13,823 of NW_027488595.1, read as the reverse complement.
AGGATTGGATAGGTTAGAGGATAGGATACGATAGAATATACGATAGGATAGGATAGAGTATAGGATAGGATAGAGGATAGGATAGGATAGAGGACAGTATAGGATAGAGGTTACGATCTTATAGAAAATAGGATATTATAGAGGAAAGTATTGGATAGTGGAAAGGATAGGATAGAGGATAGGATAGGGGATTGTATAGGAAAGAGGATAGGAGACGAAAGAGGATAGGATTGGATAGGATAGTGGGTAGGATAGGATAGAGGATAGGATAGGATAGAGAATAGGATAGGATAGAGGATAGGAAAGAGGATAGGATATGATAGAGGATCGGATAGGATAGAGGATTGGATAGGATAGAGGATAGGATAGGATAGGAAAGAGGATACGATAGGATAGGGTAGAGGATAGGATAGGATAGAGGATAGGATAGGATAGAGGATAGGATAGGATAGAGGATAGGATAGGATAGAGGATAGGATATGATAGAGGATAGGATAGGATAGAGGATAGGATAGGATAGAGGATAGGATAGGATAGAGGATAGGATAAGATAGAGGATATGATAGGATAGAGCATAGGATAGGATAGAGGATAGGATAGGATAGAGGATAGGATAGGATAGTGGATAGGATAGGATAGAGGGTAGGATAGGATAGAGGATAGGATAGGATAGAGGATAGGATAGGATAGAGGATAGGATATGATAGAGGATAGGATAGGATAAAGGATAGGATAGGATAGAGGATAGGATAGGAAAGAGGATAGGATAAGTTAGAGGATACGATAGGATAGGATAGAGGATACGATAGGATAGGATAGAGGATAGGATAGGATAGAGGATTGGATAGGATAGAGGATAGGATATGATAGAGGATAGGATAGGATAGAGGATAGGATAGGATAGAGGATAGAGGATAGGATAGGATAGAGGATAGGATAGGATAGAGGATAGGATAGGATAGAGGATAGGATATGATAGAGGATAGGATAGGATAAAGGATACGATATGATAGAGGATAGGATAGGAAAGAGGATAGGATAAGTTAGAGGATACGATAGGATAGGATAGAGGATACGATAGGATAGGATAGAGGATAGGATAGGATAGAGGATAGGATAGGATAGAGGATAGGATATGATAGAGGATAGGATAGGATAAAGGATAGGATAGGATAGAGGATAGGATAGGAAAGAGGATAGGATAAGTTAGAGGATATGATAGGATAGAGGATATGATAGGATAGGCGATAGGATAGGATAGAAGATAGGATAGGATCGAGGATAGGATAGGACAGAGGATACGATACGATAGAGGATAGGATAGGATAGAGGATAGGACAGGATAGAGGATAGGATAGGATAGAGGATAGGATAGGATAGAGGATAGGATAGGATAGGATAGAGGATAGGATAGGATAGAGAATAGGATAAGTTAGAGGATATGGTAGGATAGAGGATAGGATAGGATAGAGGATAGGATAGGATAGAGGATAGGATATGATAGAGGATACGATAGGATAGGATAGAGGATACGATAGGATAGGATGAAGGATAGGATAGGATAGAGGATTGGATAGGATAGAGGATAGGATATGATAGAGGATAGGATAGGATAGAGGATAGGATTGGATAGAGGATAGGATAGGATAGAGGATAGGATATGATAGAGGATACGATAGGATAGGATAGAGGATACGATAGGATAGGATGAAGGATAGGATAGGATAGAGGATTGGATAGGATAGAGGATAGGATATGATAGAGGATAGGATAGGATAGAGGATAGGACAGGATAGAGGATAGGATACGATAGAGGATACGAATGGATAGGATAGAGGATAGGATATGATAGAGGATAGGATAGGATAGAGGATAGGATAAGATAGAGGATAGGATAGGATAGAGAATAGGACAGGATAGAGGATAGGATACGATAGAGGATACGAATGGATAGGATAGAGGGTAGGATAGGATAGAGGATAGGATAGGATAGAGGATAGGATAGGATAGAGGATAGGATATGATAGAGGATAGGATAGGATAGAGGATAGGATAAGATAGAGGATAGGATAGGATAGAGGTTAGGATAGGATAGAGGATAGGATAGGATAGAGGATAGGATAGGATAGAGGATACGATACGATAGAGGATAGGATAGGATAGAGGATAGGACAGGATAGAGGATAGGATAGGATAGAGGATAGGATAGGATAGAGGATAGGATATGATAGAGGATAGGATAGGATAGAGGATAGGATAGGATAGGATAGAGGATAGGATAGGATAGAGAATAGGATAAGTTAGAGGATATGGTAGGATAGAGGATAGGATAGGATAGAGGATAGGATAGGATAGAATATAGGATATGATAGAGGATACGATAGGATAGGATAGAGGATACGATAGGATAGGATGAAGGATAGGATAGAGGATAGGATAGGATAGAGGATAGGATACGATAGAGGTTACGAATGGATAGGATAGAGGTTAGGATAGGATAGAGGATAGGATAGGATAGAGGATAGGATAGGATAGAGGATAGGATAGGATAGAGGATAGGATAGGATAGAGGATAGGATAGGATAGAGGATAGGGTAGGATAGAGGATAGGATAAGATAGAGGATGGGATAGGATAGAGGACAGGATAAGATAGAGGATAGGATAGGATAGAGGATAGGACAGGATAGAGGATAGGATAGAGGATAGGATAGGATAGAGGATAGGATACGATAGAGGTTACGAATGGATAGGATAGAGGTTAGGATAGGATAGAGGATAGGATAGGATAGAGGATAGGATAGGATAGAGGATAGGATAGGATAGAGGATAGGATAGGATAGAGGATAGGATAGGATAGAGGATAGGGTAGGATAGAGGATAGGATAAGATAGAGGATGGGATAGGATAGAGGACAGGATAAGATAGAGGATAGGATAGGATAGAGGATAGGACAGGATAGAGGATAGGATAGAGGATAGGATAGGATAGAGGATAGGATACGATAGAGGTTACGAATGGATAGGATAGAGGTTAGGATAGGATAGAGGATAGGATAGGATAGAGGATAGGATAGGATAGAGGATAGGATAGGATAGAGGATAGGATAGGATAGAGGATAGGATAGGATAGAGGATAGAGGATAGGATAGGATAGAGGATAGGATAGGATAGAGGATTGGATAGGATAGAGGATAGGATATGATAGAGGATAGGATAGGATAGAGGATAGGATAGGATAGAGGATAGAGGATAGGATAGGATAGAGGATAGGATAGGATAGAGGATAGGATAGGATAGAGGATATGATAGGATAGAGGATAGGATAAGATAGAGGATAGAGGATAGGATAGGATAGAGGATAGCATAGGATAGAGGATTGGATAGGATAGAGGATAGGATATGATAGAGGATAGGATAGGATAGAGGATAGGATAGGATAGGATAGAGGATAGGATAGGATAGAGGATTGGATAGGATAGAGGATAGGATATGATAGAGGATAGGATAGGATAGAGGATAGGATAGGATAGAGGATAGAGGATAGGATAGGATAGAGGATAGGATAGGATAGAGGATAGGATAGGATAGAGGATAGGATAGGATAGAGGATAGGATAAGATAGAGGATAGGATAGGATAGAGGATAGGATAGGATAGAGGATAGGATAGGATAGAGGATAGGATAAGATAGAGGATAGGATAGGATAGAGGATAGGATAGGATAGGGGATAGGATAGGATAGAGGATACGATAGGATAGGATAGAGGATACGATAGGATAGGATAGAGGATAGGATAGGATAGAGGATTGGATAGGATAGAGGATAGGATATGATAGAGGATAGGATAGGATAGAGGATAGGATAGGATAGAGGATAGAGGATAGGATAGGATAGAGGATAGGATAGGATAGAGGATAGGATAGGATAGAGGATAGGATATGATAGAAGATAGGATAGGATAAAGGATAGGATAAGATAGAGGATAGGATAGGATAGAGGATAGGATACGATAGAGGATACGAATGGATAGGATAGAGCATAGGATACGATAGAGGATAGGATAGGGGATTCGATAGGATCGAGGATAGGATAGGATAGAGGATAGGATATGATAGAGGATAGGAGAGGATAGAGGATAGGTCAGGATAGATGATAGGATAGGATAGAGGATAGGATAAGATAGAGGATAGGATAGGATAGAGGATAGGATAGGATAGAGGATAGGATACGATAGAGGATACGAAAGGATAGGATAGATGGTAGGATAGGATAGAGGATAGGATAGGATAGAGGATAGGATAGGATAGAGGATAGGATAGGATAGAGGATAGGATAGGATAGAGGATAGGATAAGATAGAGGATAGGATAGGATAGAGGATAGGATAGGATAGAGGATACGATACGATAGAGGATACGAATGGATAGGATAGAGGGTAGGATAGGATAGAGGATAGGATAGGATAGAGGATAGGATATGATAGAGGATAGGATAGGACAGAGGATAGGATAGGATAGAGGATAGGATAGGAAAGAGGATAGGATAAGTTAGAGGATACGATAGGATAGAGGATAGGATAATATAGAGGATAGAATAGGATAGGATAGAGGATTGGATAGGATAGAGGATAGGATATGATAGAGGATATGATAGGATAGAGGATAGGATAGGATAGATGATAGGATAGGATAGAGGATAGGATAAGATAGAGGATAGGATAGGATAGAGGATAGGATAGGATAGAGGATAGGATAGGATAGAGGATACGATAGGATAGGATAGAGGATACGATAGGATAGGATAGAGGATAGGATAGGATAGAGGATTGGATAGGATAGAGGATAGGATATGATAGAGGATAGGATAGGATAGAGGATAGGATAGGATAGAGGATAGAGGATAGGATAGGATAGAGGATAGGATAGGATAGAGGATAGGATAGGATAGAGGATAGGATAGGATAGAGGATAGGATAAGATAGAGGATAGGATAGGATAGAGGATAGGATAGGATAGAGGATAGGATAGGAAAGAGGATACGAATGGATAGGATAGAGGGTAGGATAGGATAGAGGATAGGATAGGATAGAGGATAGGATAGGATAGAGGATAGGATATGATAGAGGGTAGGATAGGACAGAGGATAGGATAGGATAGAGGATAGGATAGGAAAGAGGATAGGATAAGTTAGAGGATACGATAGGATAGAGGATAGGATAATATAGAGGATAGAATAGGATAGAGGATAGGATAGGATAGAGGATTGGATAGGATAGAGGATAGGATATGATAGAGGATAGGATAGGATAGAGAATAGGATAGGATAGGATAGAGGATAGGATAAGATAGAGGATAGGATAGGATAGAGGATAGGATAGGATAGAGGATAGGATAGGATAGAGGATACGATAGGATAGGATAGAGGATACGATAGGATAGGATAGAGGATAGGATAGGATAGAGGATTGGATAGGATAGAGGATAGGATATGATAGAGGATAGGATAGGATAGAGGATAGGATAGGATAGAGGATAGGATAGGATAGAGGATAGAGGATAGAGGATAGGATAGGATAGAGGATAGGATAGGATAGATGATAGGATAGGATAGAGGATAGGATAGGATAGAGGATAGGATAGGATAGAGGATAGGATAAGATAGAGGATAGGATAGGATAGAGGATAGGATAGGATAGAGGATAGGATACGATAGAGGACACGAATGGATAGGATAGAGGTTAGGATAGGATAGAGGATAGGATAGGATAGAGGATAGGATAGAATAGAGGATATTATATGATAGAGGATAGGATAGGATAGAGGATAGGATAGGATAGAGGATAGGATAGGAAAGAGGATAGGATAAGTTAGAGGATATGATAGGATAGAGGATTGGATAGGATAGAGGATAGGGTATGATAGAGGATAGGATAGGATAGAGGATAGGATAGGATAGAGGATAGGATAGGAAAGAGGATAGGATAAGTTAGAGGATATGATAGGATAGAGGATAGGATAGGATAGAGGATAGGATAGGATAGAGGATAGGATAGGATAGAGGATAGGATAGGATAGAGGATAGGATAGGATAGAGGATAGGATAGGATAGGATAGAGGATAGGATAGGATAGAGGATAGGATAGGATAGAGGATAGGATAGGATAGAGGATAGGATAGGATAGAGGATAGGATAGGATAGAGGATGGGATAGGATAGAGGATAGGATACGATAGAGGATAGGATAGGATAGAGGATAGGATAGGATAGAGGATAGGGTAGGATAGAGGATAGGATAAGATAGAGGATGGGATAGGATAGAGGACAGGATAAGATAGAGGATAGGATAGGATAGAGGATAGGACAGGATAGAGGATAGGATACGATAGAGGATACGAATGGATAGGATAGAGGGTAGGATAGGATAGAGGATAGGATAGGATAGAGGATAGGATAGGATAGAGGATAGGATATGATAGAGGATAGGATAGGATAGAGGATAGGATAAGATAGAGGATAGGATAGGATAGAGGATAGGATAGGATAGAGGATAGTATAGGATAGAGGATAGGATAGGATAGAGGATAGGATAGGATAGAGGATAGGATAAGATAGAGGATAGGATAGGATAGAGGATAGGATAGGATAGAGGATAGGATACGATAGAGGTTACGAATGGATAGGATAGAGGTTAGGATAGGATAGAGGATAGGATAGGATAGAGGATAGGATAGGATAGGATAGAGGATGGGATAGGATAGAGGATAGGATACGATAGAGGATAGGATAGGATAGAGGATAGGATAGGATAGAGGATAGGGTAGGATAGAGGATAGGATAGGATAGAGGATGGGATAGGATAGAGGATAGGATACGATAGAGGATAGGATAGGATAGAGGATAGGATATGATAGAGAATAGGATAGGATAGAGGATAGGATAAGATAGAGGATAGGATAGGATAGAGGATAGGATAGGATAGAGGATAGGATAGGATAGAGGATAGGATAGGATAGAGGATACGATACGATAGAGGATAGGATAGGATAGAGGATAGGACAGGATAGAGGATAGGATAGGATAGAGGATAGGATAGGATAGAGGATAGGATATGATAGAGGATAGGATAGGATAGAGGATAGGATAGGATAGGATAGAGGATAGGATAGGATAGAGAATAGGATAAGTTAGAGGATATGGTAGGATAGAGGATAGGATAGGATAGAGGATAGGATAGGATAGAATATAGGATATGATAGAGGATACGATAGGATAGGATAGAGGATACGATAGGATAGGATGAAGGATAGGATAGGATAGAGGATTGGATAGGATAGAGGATAGGATATGATAGAGGATAGGATAGGATAGAGGATAGGATTGGATAGAGGATAGGATAGGATAGAGGATAGGATACGATAGAGGATACGAAAGGATAGGATAGAGGGTAGGATAGGATAGAGGATAGGATAGCATAGAGGATTGGATAGGATAGAGGATAGGATATGATAGAGGATAGGATAGGATAGAGGATAGGATAGGATAGAGGATAGGATAGGAAAGAGGATAGGATAAGTTAGAGGATATGATAGGATAGAGGATAGGATAGGATAGAGGATAGGATAGGATAGAGGATAGGATAGGATAGAGGATAGGCTAGGATAGAGGATAGGATAGGATAGAGGATAGGATAGGATAGAGGATAGGGTAGGATAGAGGATAGGATAGGATAGAGGATAGGATAGAGGATAGGATAGAGGATAGGATAGGATAGAGGATTGGATAGGATAGAGGATAGGATATGATAGAGGATACGATAGGATAGGATAGAGGACAGGATAGGATAGATGATAGGATAGTATAGAGGATAGGATAAGATAGAGGATAGGATAGGATAGAGGATAGGATAGGATAGAGGATTGGATAGGATAGAGGATAGGATATGATAGAGGATAGGATAGGATAGAGGAGAGGATAGGATAGATGATAGGATAGGATAGAGGATAGGATAAGATAGAGGATAGGATAGTTAGAGGATAGGATAGGATAGAGGATAGGATAGGATAGAGGATCGGATATGATAGAGGATAGGATAGGATAGAGGATAGGATAGGATAGAGGATAGGATAGGATAGAGAATAGGATAAGTTAGAGGATATGATAGGATAGAGGATAGGATAGGATAGAGGATAGGATAGGATGGAGGATAGGATAGGATAGAGGATACGATAGGATAGGATAGAGGATACGATAGGATAGGATGGAGGATAGGATAGGATAGAGGATTGGATAGGTTAGAGGATAGGATACGATAGAATATACGATAGGATAGGATAGAGTATAGGATAGGATAGAGGATAGGATAGGATAGAGGACAGTATAGGATAGAGGTTACGATCTTATAGAAAATAGGATATTATAGAGGAAAGTATTGGATAGTGGAAAGGATAGGATAGAGGATAGGATAGGGGATTGTATAGGAAAGAGGATAGGAGACGAAAGAGGATAGGATTGGATAGGATAGTGGGTAGGATAGGATAGAGGATAGGATAGGATAGAGAATAGGATAGGATAGAGGATAGGAAAGAGGATAGGATATGATAGAGGATCGGATAGGATAGAGGATTGGATAGGATAGAGGATAGGATAGGATAGGAAAGAGGATACGATAGGATAGGGTAGAGGATAGGATAGGATAGAGGATAGGATAGGATAGAGGATAGGATAGGATAGAGGATAGGATAGGATAGAGGATAGGATATGATAGAGGATAGGATAGGATAGAGGATAGGATAGGATAGAGGATAGGATAGGATAGAGGATAGGATAAGATAGAGGATATGATAGGATAGAGCATAGGATAGGATAGAGGATAGGATAGGATAGAGGATAGGATAGGATAGTGGATAGGATAGGATAGAGGGTAGGATAGGATAGAGGATAGGATAGGATAGAGGATAGGATAGGATAGAGGATAGGATATGATAGAGGATAGGATAGGATAAAGGATAGGATAGGATAGAGGATAGGATAGGAAAGAGGATAGGATAAGTTAGAGGATACGATAGGATAGGATAGAGGATACGATAGGATAGGATAGAGGATAGGATAGGATAGAGGATTGGATAGGATAGAGGATAGGATATGATAGAGGATAGGATAGGATAGGAGGATAGGATAGAGGATAGAGGATAGGATAGAGGATAGGATAGGATAGAGGATAGGATAGGATAGAGGATAGGATATGATAGAGGATAGGATAGGATAAGGATACGATATGATAGAGGATAGGATAGGAAAGAGGATAGGATAAGTTAGAGGATACGATAGGATAGGATAGAGGATACGATAGGATAGGATAGAGGATAGGATAGGATAGAGGATAGGATAGGATAGAGGATAGGATATGATAGAGGATAGGATAGGATAAGGATAGGATAGGATAGGATAGGAAAGAGGATAGGATAAGTTAGAGGATGATAGGATAGAAGATATGATAGGATAGGCGATAGGATAGGATAGAAGATAGGATAGGATAGGATAGATAGGATAGGGATAGGATAGGATAGGATAGGATAGAGGATAGGATAGGATAGAGGATAGGATAGAGGATAGGATAGGATAGAGGATAGGATAGATAGGATAGAGGATAGGATAGGATAGAGAAGGATAGTAGAGATATGGTAGGATAGAGGATAGGATAGGATAGAGGATAGGATAGGATAGGATGATATGATAGAGGAATAGGATAGGATAGAGGATACGATAGGATAGGATAGGATAGAGGATAGGATAGGATAGGATAGAGGATAGGATAGGATAGGATAGAGGATAGGATAGGATAGAGGATAGGATAGGATAGAGGATAGGATATGATAGAGGATACGATAGGATAGGATAGAGGATAGGATAGGATAGAGGATAGAGGATAGGATAGGATAGGATAGATAGGATAGGATAGGATAGAGGATAGAGGATAGAGGATAGGATACGATAGAGGATACGAATGGATAGGATAGAGGATAGGATATGATAGAGGATAGGATAGGATAGAGGATAGGATAAGATAGAGGATAGGATAGGATAGAGAATAGGAGATAGAGGATAGGATACGATAGAGGATACGAATGGATAGGATAGAGGAGAGGATAGGATAGAGGATAGGATAGGATAGAGGATAGGATAGGATAGAGGATAGGATAGGATAGGATAGGATAGATAGGATAGGATAGGATAGGAGAGGATAGGATAGGATAGGATAGGATAGGATAGGATAGGATGATAGAGGATAGGATAGGATAGAGGATAGGATAGGATAGAGGATAGGATAGGATAGGATAGGATAGGATAGGATAGGATAGGATAGGATGGATAGGTTAGGATAGAGGATAGGATAGGATAGGATAGGATAGAGGATAGAGATAGGATAGGATAGAGGATAGGATAGGATAGAGGATAGAGGATAGATAGGATAGAGGATAGGATAGATAGAGGATAGGATAGGATAGAGGATAGGATAGGATAGAGGATACGATAGGATAGGATAGAGGATAGGATAGGATAGGATAGGATAGGATAGGATAGGATAGGATAGGATAGGATAGGATAGAGGATGGATAGGATAGAGGATAGGATAGGATAGAGGATAGGATAGGATAGAGGATAGGATAGGATAGGATAGGATAGAGGATAGGATAGAGGATAGGATAGGATAGGATAGAGAGAGGATAGGATAGGATAGAGGATAGGATAGGATAGAGGATAGGATAGGATAGGATAGGATAGAGGATAGGATAGGATAGAGGATAGGAAAGGATAGAGAGGATAGGATAGGATAGAGGATAGGATAGGATAGAGGATAGAGGATAGGATAGGTAGGATAGAGGATAGGATAGGATAGAGGATAGGATAGAGGATAGGTAGGATAGGGATAGGATAGAGGATAGGATAGGATAGGATAGGATAGGATAGGATAGGATAGGATAGGATAGAGAGGATAGGATAGGATAGAGGATAGGATAGGATAGAGGATAGGATAGGATAGGATAGGATAGGATAGAGGATAGGATAGGATAGAGGATAGGATAGGATAGAGGATAGGATAGGATAGAGGATAGGATAGGATAGAGGATAGGATAGGATAGAGGATAGGATAGGATAGAGGATAGGATAGGATAGGATAGGATAGGATAGGATAGGATAGGATAGGATAGAGGATAGGATAGGATAGAGGATAGGATAGGATAGAGAGGATAGGATAGGATAGAGGATAGGATAGGATAGGATAGGATAGGATAGAGGATAGAGGATAGATAGGATAGAGGATAGGATAGGATAGAGGATAGGATAGGATAGATAGGATAGGATAGGATAGAGGATAGGATAGGATAGGATAGGATAGGATAGGATAGAGGATAGGATAGGATAGAGGATAGGATATGATAGAGGATAGGATAGGATAGAGGATAGGATAGGATAGAGGATAGAGGATAGGATAGGATAGAGGATAGGATAGGATAGAGGATAGGATAGGATAGAGGATAGGATAGGATAGAGGATAGGATAGGATAGAGGATAGGATAGGATAGAGGATAGGATAGGATAGAGGATAGGATAGGATAGAGGATAGAGGATAGAGGATAGGATAGGATAGAGGATAGGATAGGATAGAGGATAGATAGGATAGGATAGAGGATAGGATAGGATAGAGGATAGGATAGGATAGGATAGGATAGGATAGGGATAGGATGATAGAGGATAGGATAGAGGATAGGATAGGATAGAGGAGAGGATAGGATAGGATAGGATAGGATAGGATAGGATAGAGGATAGGATAGGATAGAGGATAGGATAGGATAGATAGGATAGGATAAGGATAGAGGATAGGATAGGATAGAGGATAGGATAGAGAGGATAGGATAGGATAGAGATAGGATAGGATAGAGGATAGGATAGATAGAGGATAGGATAGGATCGAGGATAGGATAGGATAGAGGATAGGATATGATAGAGGATAGGAGAGGATAGAGGATAGGTCAGGATAGATGATAGGATAGGATAGAGGATAGGATAAGATAGAGGATAGGATAGGATAGAGGATAGGATAGGATAGAGGATAGGATACGATAGAGGATACGAAAGGATAGGATAGATGGTAGGATAGGATAGAGGATAGGATAGGATAGAGGATAGGATAGGATAGAGGATAGGATAGGATAGAGGATAGGATAGGATAGAGGATAGGATAAGATAGAGGATAGGATAGGATAGAGGATAGGATAGGATAGAGGATACGATACGATAGAGGATACGAATGGATAGGATAGAGGGTAGGATAGGATAGAGGATAGGATAGGATAGAGGATAGGATATGATAGAGGATAGGATAGGACAGAGGATAGGATAGGATAGAGGATAGGATAGGAAAGAGGATAGGATAAGTTAGAGGATACGATAGGATAGAGGATAGGATAATATAGAGGATAGAATAGGATAGGATAGAGGATTGGATAGGATAGAGGATAGGATATGATAGAGGATATGATAGGATAGAGGATAGGATAGGATAGATGATAGGATAGGATAGAGGATAGGATAAGATAGAGGATAGGATAGGATAGAGGATAGGATAGGATAGAGGATAGGATAGGATAGAGGATACGATAGGATAGGATAGAGGATACGATAGGATAGGATAGAGGATAGGATAGGATAGAGGATTGGATAGGATAGAGGATAGGATATGATAGAGGATAGGATAGGATAGAGGATAGGATAGGATAGAGGATAGAGGATAGGATAGGATAGAGGATAGGATAGGATAGAGGATAGGATAGGATAGAGGATAGGATAGGATAGAGGATAGGATAAGATAGAGGATAGGATAGGATAGAGGATAGGATAGGATAGAGGATAGGATAGGAAAGAGGATACGAATGGATAGGATAGAGGGTAGGATAGGATAGAGGATAGGATAGGATAGAGGATAGGATAGGATAGAGGATAGGATATGATAGAGGGTAGGATAGGACAGAGGATAGGATAGGATAGAGGATAGGATAGGAAAGAGGATAGGATAAGTTAGAGGATACGATAGGATAGAGGATAGGATAATATAGAGGATAGAATAGGATAGAGGATAGGATAGGATAGAGGATTGGATAGGATAGAGGATAGGATATGATAGAGGATAGGATAGGATAGAGAATAGGATAGGATAGGATAGAGGATAGGATAAGATAGAGGATAGGATAGGATAGAGGATAGGATAGGATAGAGGATAGGATAGGATAGAGGATACGATAGGATAGGATAGAGGATACGATAGGATAGGATAGAGGATAGGATAGGATAGAGGATTGGATAGGATAGAGGATAGGATATGATAGAGGATAGGATAGGATAGAGGATAGGATAGGATAGAGGATAGGATAGGATAGAGGATAGAGGATAGAGGATAGGATAGGATAGAGGATAGGATAGGATAGATGATAGGATAGGATAGAGGATAGGATAGGATAGAGGATAGGATAGGATAGAGGATAGGATAAGATAGAGGATAGGATAGGATAGAGGATAGGATAGGATAGAGGATAGGATACGATAGAGGACACGAATGGATAGGATAGAGGTTAGGATAGGATAGAGGATAGGATAGGATAGAGGATAGGATAGAATAGAGGATATTATATGATAGAGGATAGGATAGGATAGAGGATAGGATAGGATAGAGGATAGGATAGGAAAGAGGATAGGATAAGTTAGAGGATATGATAGGATAGAGGATAGGATAGGATAGAGGATAGGATAGGATAGAGGATAGGATAGG